>NC_069501.1:279866033-280166033 GCF_027579735.1 Bombina bombina
ATTAGATATGCAAATTCTTGAACTTGCATATCTAATTTGCATATCTTACTCACAATTCTCTTGTGCATTGGTAACATTGTATATTAAGAATTTCATATACCGTATATATATATAAACACATACATAATAGCCCTTTTCCAGTCAAGTGCCTCAGCCTTGAAACTACCTAACCTTTTTGGTTTTTTGTTTTATTTTTATCGGCTACAGACTTTATTCTAACAACAGTATTGCAATTTACACATTTGTGGCTGCATATGTTCATTATTGTGGTGACATAAGTTACATTTTTTGCCATTAAGAGGTTAATTGTAAATGTATTGTGAGGGATGTTAATTGCATAGGGTATGTAAAGAAAGTGATATAATAATTTATATATGCCTAGCCATGAGTAATAGCATAAAACTCATCAGATCCATCTTGTTCACTGCTATTTATATATTATTGATCCTCCTGAGTGCAACTGCTTATTTTTTAATATTATTGTAGCAGTTGGTTTCCTGCTGCGGTTTGCACCCTGTTTGTAGTATAGAGGAGCAAGGGCCTACTAAAAAGTAGTTGGAAGTCTTAAAGCAGTAGAATTGTGATTATCTAGTTGTTAACCTTGTCTAACTCTCACTTTAGCAAATGTGTAAGTTAGTTTATTCACAGCACATGTGCCAAAATATGCCAGTGTTGCAGATGGAATTTGTGATTAGAATTAGGTTTAGAGAGGGTTATTGTGGCAACCAAATGTAGTCAAGTTGACAGCTTGCTAGTTATAAAGATGGCATGAGTGCCAGCGCCAGGACTGAATCAGCAGAAGGTGAGTATAGAGTTGTGATTGAGATGTTTTCAGAACTAATTTTGTGGGAAACTTACACAAAAGTAATTTGCAGTGGGATTGGATGACAGGGTTCATAGAGGGCAGAGAAGATTGTAGGAAACATAGACTTGGTCTTCGGAGTTAGAGCATAAGTAGAGAAGTAGCTTTGTGTGTATATATTATGGCCATATGTATAAGAGCTTAGGATGAATTTATAATGAAGAAAGTTGCCTTTAATGTGTTTTTTACCTCCAGAAGCTCAACCGTATGAGCATTTTTGGGTGAGACGGTAGGTTTGTGTGTTTCAAACTGCATAGGTTTGCAGGGGAAAGAAGTACGTAGCTATAGTGAATAGTGGCTCAAAAAGGGGCAGCGTAAAAGGAAAACTCATGAATGAAGGAGCTGGATAAGGCCCAAAAATTGTTGAAGGTCTCAGACTTGGATGTTTCCCCAGATGCTTGGGGAGAAGGTGTTTAGAAGTGTTGATACGACTGCAGAGTTTTAGACTGTGGCCTAAATGAGGAAAAAAGAAAATTGGATAATTGAGAGTATAGAAAGCGAACAAGACTAAATCAACGGTGTGGCCATTACAGTGAGTTGGAGAAGTAGTCCATTGACTGAGGCTAGGAGGGTTGGTTAGAGACAGAATTTTGGCAGCATGGTTTGGGACTATTGTCTGTCTGTTATATTGAATATAGACAGTTCTGCTCTTACCCAGTCTGTTTCACTGGTTTGGCACACAGATATAATGTTACCCTTTGTTTGTCAGTTGATAAGAGACATATGCTCAATTAGTAAAACCATATCTAAAGTCAATCATAGTGAAATTATAGGGGCTGCCAACCAAAGAAATAGTACATATATTAGACTTAAAACAAATGTGAAATAAGGCAAACATGATCTGTAACTTATGTTTAAGGGTATCCATAAAAAGCACTGTAACAATTAAATAAAATCAAACCCGGGGTTTTTTGTGTAAAATCTGTATACTATAGGCTGCATGTCTTCTACTAACTATAGCTCATTATTAAAGTTGTCCCCACAGAAAACTAGGTCACTTTTGCTGATTGTGAAGAAAAATGAATAGGTTACAAACCTGTCAGGTACTTATCTAAATGCGCTCCAGTGATGGGATCCTGCTTCTGCAGTATCTACTGCTTTCATTAGGTTTGTGCAGCTGGTACTGAGTTAATTTAAAGGGAGCATAACTAATTTTAGCAACTCCCACCTAAATGGCTACAGATGTGGGAGTTCCTATATAAATCCACTCAGCCCATCACTCTGGGATGAGTTATTGAACAGTGTACCATATTCTTACCTGCTTTAGCTCTCCCTGTGTTGCAACAGCATTGTACTTACCTTGTTTCTTGAAAACACTTACCTGAATCCTGCTGTACCTGCTGGGTTTCCTGTACCTGCTTAGCCTCCTGTACTTGCTGTACCAGTGTCAGCTTACCTGAATCCTGCTGTGCCAGTTGCACTTAGCTGATCTCACTGTACCTGATCTTCCTTTGCTCCTGCTTTACCTCTTCGTACCTTGTTGCTGGGCTGATCTCATGGTGCCCGGCCTTTTGCCTGTCCTTGGACTCTGCTTCTGTTAATCCCTTGGTACCAAATTGCTGTACTGATCACCTGGTACCTGACCTTTGGCCAGTTCTCACTTTCTCTTGTTTTATTAAAGCCCTTTGATTTACTTTTTGTTTCCTGTGTATCTGTCCCTGCATTTGAGTTCCACTCACCTAACTCCTCACAGAATAACTCAGTCAAAAAGATGGAGCTTGCAGGAATGTCAAAGCCATCACCACCTTGACCTAACAACTTATTGTGATAACCCAATCAGCAAGAAAATCAAAATAGATTGGAGCAGCGACTTCAAGGTCCTTCACAAAATCTTGGTCCCATGGTCAATTTATGAATGCATCTGCCAGAAGCAGCACATTTGAACCACAAGTTGCTCTACCTGAAAAATGTAATGGAGATAGGTTTCAATTTTGGACTTTTATTAGCTCCTGTTGGATTTTGTTCTCTTTACAACCCAGAACTTACCATAGACTTCATACAAATTTGCACAGTCATGTACTGGGGAACCACAATCTCATCAACTTTTAGTCCCTCATAGCCCTATTCTGTAGTCATGGGATCAATTATTGCAAATTCTTGTTTGGAGTCACAATATGAAGACCCCTGTAAGGCCTCCACAACCCAAACCAAGATACTCTCAAACAGGGCAGGATGGATGTGGAAGAGTACGTTACCGGTTTCCATCACCTTGCCACTTTATATTACATGGAACAAAGCAGCTCTCTTAGATCAGTTTAGGTCTGGCCTTTCTAAAGCCTTGAAATATGAGCTTGCATGTGGGTGTTCCTGCCACCTCAGAAAGCCTAATGTCTTTTATTAATTAAAATTGATCGCAATCTCAGAGAAAGACAGGTGGAAAGGGCAACTGCTCATAGTACTCTTTGCAGATGGCCTGTCTTCCATCTGCCTACAACCCCAGCTGTTAATCCCACAGAAGAACCTATGCAACTTTGAAGTCTCTGAGGTCCTCTCTCTGACTTCGAGAAACAACGGAGGTCTTTTGAATTTATGTCTCTACTGCGGAAACCCTGGATTTATAGCTTGAGTATGTACAGCCAAGCCCGTTTCCTAGAGGTAAGCTGTCTCTTCCTCTCTTGTCTATTGAACAAATGACCAGATATTGAAAACCACACCTGTCCATACCCATCTTGTTGCAGTGGGATAAGAATCCAATCAGTTTGCCTGCGATGATTTACTCTGGAGCCAGCGGGGGCTTCTTGAAAACACAACTAGCCTAAAGTTCACAATTCAGCTTATAGATGGATCACCACTAAAAACTAGACTCATCATAGAGGAGACTGATTATTTACTGGCCACTGTGGGGACAGGTTATCAAGATATTATTACCTTTTGATTTGGTGTCTTCACCTGTATTTCCTCTGGTACTTGGTTTCCCCAGGTTACAGATGCATAATCCACTTATTTTTTTATTTTTATTTTTTTTAAAATGATTTTTATTGAGGTTTATAATGTTATGACATACAACCATGGGAAACCTAACTTCACATTGTGAATAAAGCTGTAACAAAACACATAATAAATTCAATTTCAAAGCAACAATAATCGTTGGTATGTCATATTTAGAGTCCCAAGTCAAGAGAAGACCTCACTGTTTTTTCTTTTTTGTTTTGTTTGTTGTACAATGCTTCTTCAGTAGTTAGTCACCATTGAAGTCTTGTATTAACATGCACATCAAAATATACAATGATAATAAACCTTTAAAGAAAGATAAAGATAAACAAATCCAGCACACTTATTTCATATATAAAGCTTTTACAAGTTTTGAAAGGATGATGTATGGTAGATGATGCATGATAAATGATAATGATCTGAGCTTGTTGGTGACCAACTAATGAGAGTCAATCCAGTACTGGATTTATGTTTCTAAAGCAATAAAATGTTTCAAAATATTGGGGGTAGTTAGCAATTAAATATAACCTTGTCTTTATGTACAGAAGAAAGAAAAAAAAAAAGGGGGAGAAGGGGGGACACACAGGCTTTATTCACACACAGATACATATCTCAATTAACTCCAGGTCTATATGTCCGCAGGAGACCCACTAATAACTTTCAATCCCGCCTTCCAAGCACTGCCGCCAAGTTTCCCAACACATACAGTGTATTGTGATATTATTATTGGCTGCAAACACCGCACATTCCATTGTTCAAGATGTACCATAGTGGACCTAACCTGACTCCATCTTGGGCCCTTAGATTGGAGCCAAGCCCTAGCAATACTTAATTTAACAGCCATGAAAATATGCATAAGAATTTTAAATGTCTGGGAATCTGATTAGAGAATAAATGGAACAGTGCTGCAGCTGGGCGGTTAGCTTCCGTCATTCCTATTTTAGTGCAATAGTATAGTGCCCTATTCCAGTCTTCGGATCTTTGGACACTCCCACCACATATGAATGGGAGAGCCCACATAATTCACTTATTGATTGAGAAACCGGTACAGTCAAATTCAGATCCCAGCTTTGTCTTCACCATTATTTGGTTCCTAACATCCATTCCACTTTTCTTTTTTTTTTTTTGATTTCCTGGGCATCTTATAGATTTTTTATTAGATTTTTTTTTATTTTTTTTTTTTATTTTTTTTATTAAGATTCATTAAGGGTACATACAACATATATGTCAATACAAGTTATACAAGAAAGAAAATAAAGAACAAAGTGATTGTAATGGTTTCAATTTTCCCAGAACATGAGCACAAGATATCTGTGAATTTAATATGCACACTGTATACCCACGTAACTATCCGCCTCCTAAAAATGAACCCTTTAAGGTCACTCTTGGACCTCATATTACCATAATAGAAAATGTTACAATATAGGAGGCTACTATAATCCGTAAGGGACCGCTCTTGAATCCCAGATTATGAATCTGTATTTTCTTATTTTGTGTAATATAGAACAGGCTCCTATAACCTCATTGCAATATACAAGATGGTGGGAGCATAATGTGGAC
Source organism: Bombina bombina (assembly GCF_027579735.1). Taxonomy (NCBI): domain Eukaryota; kingdom Metazoa; phylum Chordata; class Amphibia; order Anura; family Bombinatoridae; genus Bombina; species Bombina bombina. The sequence continues at coordinate 279,871,387 of NC_069501.1, forward strand.
TATTCAGGCTCTCTAACTAGCCTTAGCCATATTTTGAAAGATATATGCATGCAGACAAGTAGGTTTAACTTATTTCACCATATAAATCTATGTAATGAGCAATAGTTTGCATGGATTTCCACAAATTCCCCCATGTTCTAATGTAGTACTATAGGAGAAGATAAAATGACTAAATAAAATGACTAAGTAAATAATAAGTGGCCACAGAAAAGAGGTGAAAAAGGAGCATAACAAAAGGATCTGCCAGTTCTTCTCTTACATTAATACCTGGGGCGCGATCCGATATAGATCGCAGTTTGCGGCGCAAGCGAGGGAACCCACGTCGCCCGCAGTTTCAGCTCGCAACTCGAGCCATCCAATATGCGGCGCCGTCACTTGCTAAAGTGCCGCAAGTCTCAAAAACCAGTGATGTCCAGAAATCTGCGTAAGTACAGATTTTTGGAGTCGCCAGTGACTTGCGCCACGTTAGAAACTGCCGGCGCCTACAAAACCTGACTAAAGTCTAAATCACCGCACTATCTAACACGCCTCCTAAACATAGCCCGACACGTCTAACACGCCTCCCTAACATAGCCCGACACGTCTAACCCTCTATCCGCTATCCCCCCTCACTATCCTAACAATAAAAAAGCTATTAACCCCTAAACCGCCGCTCCCGTACCCCGCCGCAACCTAATAAAGTTATTAACCCCTAAACCGTCGCTCCCGTACCCCGCCGCCAGCTATATTATATCTATAACCCCCTAAAGTGAGCCCCTAACACCGCCGCCATCTATATTAAAATTATTAACCCCTAATGTAAGCCCCTTACACCGCCGCCATCTCTATTAAAATGATTAACCCCTAATTTAATCTACCTACCCCGCCGCCAGCTATATTATCTATATTAACCCTAAGTATATTATAGTTAATATAGGTATTACATTATATATATTAACTATATTAACCCTAATTATATTAGGGTTAATATAGTTACTATAGTATTTATATTAACTATATTAACTCTATCTAACCCTAACACCCCTGACTAAATTTATATTAAATTAATCTAATTCATTTATAAACTAAAATATTCCTATTTAAATCTAAATACTTACCTATAAAATAAACCCTAAGATAGCTACAATATAATTAATAATTACATTGTAGCTATGTTAGGGTTAATATTTATTTTACAGGTAAATTGTTAATTATTTTAACTAGGTATATATAATATATATATAATATCTACCTAATTAAAATAATTACCCAATTACCTGTAAAATAAATCCTAACCTAAGTTACAAATACACCTACACTATCAATAAATTAAATAAACTACAAACATCTATCTAAAAATACAATTAAATTAACTAAACTAAATTACAAAAACAAACAAACACTAAATTACAAAAAATAAAAAAAAGATTACAAGATTTTTAAGCTAATTACACCTATTCTAAGCCCCCTAATAAAATAATAAACCCCCAAAATAAAAAAAATTCCCTGCCCTATTCTAAATTAAACAAATTTCAAAGCTCTTTACCTTACCAGCCCTTAAAAGGGCCTTTTGTGGGGCATGCCCCAAAGAATTCAGCTCTTTTGCATACAAATACAATACCCCCCCCCCCCATTACAACCCACCACCCACATACCCCTATTCTAAAACCACCCAAACCCCCCTTAAAAAAGCCTAACACTACCCCCCTGAAGATCTCCCTACCTTGTCTTCACCACACCGGGCCGAACTCCTGATCCGATCCGGGCGATGTCTTCCTTCAAGCGGCAAAGAAGAATTCTTCCTCCGGCGATGTCTTCCTCCAAGCGGCAAAGAAGAATTCTTCCTCCGGCGACGTCTTCCTCCAAGCGGCAGCAAAGTCTTCATTCTTCCGGCGGCATCTTCAATCTTCTTTCTTCGCTCCGCCACCGCGGAGCATCCATCCCGGACGACTACTGAACTACGAATGAGGTACCTTTAAATGACGTCATCCAAGATGGCGTCCGCCGAATTCCGATTGGCTGATAGGATTCTATCAGCCAATCGGAATTAAGTTAGAAAAATCTGATTGGCTGATTGAATCAGCCAATCAGATTCAAGTTCAATCCGATTGGCTGATCCAATCAGCCAATCAGATTGAGCTCGCATTCTATTGGCTGTTCCGATCCGGGATGGATGCTCCGCGGCGGCGGAACGAAGAAATAAGATTGAAGATGCCGCCGGAAGAATGAAGACTTTGCTGCCGCTTTGAGGAAGACGTCGCCGGAGGAAGAATTCTTCTTTGCCGCTTGGAGGAAGACATCGCCGGAGGAAGAATTCTTCTTTGCCGCTTGGAGGAAGACATTGCCCGGATCGGATCAGGAGTTCGGCCCGGTGTGGTGAAGACAAGGTAGGGAGATCTTCAGGGGGGTATTGTATTTGTATGCAAAAGAGCTGAATTCTTTGGGGCATGCCCCACAAAAGGCCCTTTTAAGGGCTGGTAAGGTAAAGAGCTTTGAAATTTGTTTAATTTAGAATAGGGCAGGGAATTTTTTTTATTTTGGGGGTTTATTATTTTATTAGGGGGCTTAGAATAGGTGTAATTAGCTTAAAAATCTTGTAATCTTTTTTTTTATTTTTTGTAATTTAGTGTTTGTTTTTTTTTGTAATTTAGTTTAGTTAATTTAATTGTATTTTTAGATAGAGGTTAGGATTTATTTTACAGGTAATTGGGTAATTATTTTAATTAGGTAGATATTAAATAGTTAATAACTATTTAATAGCTATTATACCTAGTTAAAATAATTAACAATTTACCTGTAAAATAAATATTAACCCTAACATAGCTACAATGTAATTATTAATTATATTGTAGCTATCTTAGGGTTTATTTTATAGGTAAGTATTTAGATTTAAATAGGAATATTTTAGTCTATAAATGAATTAGATTAATTTAATATAAATTTAGTTAGGGGTGTTAGGGTTAGATAGAGTTAATATAGTTAATATAAATACTATAGTAACTATATTAACTATATTAACCCTAATATAATTAGGGTTAATATAGTTAATATATATAATGTAATACCTATATTAACTATAATATACTTAGGGTTAATATAGATAATATAGCTGGCGGCGGGGTAGGTAGATTAAATTAGGGGTTAATCATTTTAATAGAGATGGCGGCGGTGTAAGGGGCTTACATTAGGGGTTAATAATATTAATATAGCTGGCGGCGGTATAGGGGGATTAGATTAGGGGTTAATAATTTTTATATAGGTGGCGGCGGTGTAAGGGGTCAGATTAGGGGATAGATAAGGTAGATGACAGCGGTGTAAGGGGTTCTAATTAGGGGATAGATAAGGTAGATGGCGGCGGTTTTAGGGGCTCACAGTAGGGGGTTAGTTTATGTAGATGGCGGCGGGGTCCGGGAGCGGCGGTTTAGGGGTTAATAACTTTATTAGGGATTTCGGGGGGGGGATCGTTGTTGACAGGTAGATAGACATTGCGCATGCGTTAGGTGTTAGGTTTATTTTAGAAGATCGCGGTTGACAGGGAGATAGACATTGCGCATGCGTTAGGTGTTAGGTTTATTTTAGCAGCCAGTTTAGGGAGTTACGGGGCTCCAATAGTCAGCGTAAGGCTTCTTACGGTTGCTTTTTGTGGCGAGGTGAAAATGGAGTAAGTTTTCTCCATTTTCGCCACGTAAGTCCTTACGCTGCATATTGGATACCAAACTGCACTGGTTTGGTATACCTGCCTATAGCCCAAAAAACTACGGGCGACGGCAGAAATATACGCGTGTAACTTCTAGGTTACGCCGTATATGTGATACCAAACCCGCGCAAATATTGGCGTCGCCGGCTTTTGCGGGTGACGATTTTTATCGGATGGACCCCCAAATGAGCACAGAATCATAAATAGGACTTATCTGGATTTTGACCTGCAATAGGTGCGAGATATAGTAAACTAATGACATGGTAATGGGGACAGATGTAATCAGTACATAGGCAGGAACATGCCGTATACACCATTATATCTAAGCAGAAAAAATAACCCCCATAACAAGTAATAACCTAGGCTATAAAATATCAGGCTCAGTCGCCGTCATTAGGGCAGAAATGTACTAGCCTGGAAGCAATTAAGCGTGACTTGATTGTCTTTAGAGGGCATAATATGATCATAGCAGTTATAAGTAGCATAGTTGGTAATAGAGTCTTATATCCATGCATGTCTATTTTCATAGTGTCTCTATACCGTTTATGCTGCTGACATCCGCATACTACCTTAACCCTTTATCCGATTCCGGCTTTAGACATAGCCGTAGTAGAGAGTCTCTGCAATCCTATTTCTGCTTCTTCTAACGACGGCATAGCAGTCATTGCTGGGTAACCATGTGCTGAGAACAAAGAATCCCATATTCTGCTAAAAGTTATCTGTACAGCCGCGTTCCAGTGCACTATCGGCATGTTAAGCCCTGTTGTTATCTGTACAGTCGCATACCAGTGCACTATCGGCATGTTAAGCCCTGTTGTTACGGATCTTCCATTGGAATAGACACTGTTTTTGCCTTTCAAAGCACTTTCCTTCCCAAAGATGTAACATTGGGACTCATCTACTGCATTGTTTTCAGTTTGAGGAAGGCTTGGTAAAGCGGGCTTTGCTTGCAGGCTCTCTGCTTGATACGAGTAACACGTAACTCTCCGGTCCCTAGCAGAGGATCTGTGCTCCGATCTTGGGGTGGGTAAATTGTTTGGCTTCAACTGCCATAGCTGGTCTTGGGTCGATATACGCAATATTGTTTGCATGCTCCGTTTTAGTTCCCAGAATTGTTGATCCATAAGGAGTTGTAATCGTTGCTCCCATGCGTCTATCACTGCCATATTAGTAATGTTATGCAATCGTATGCTTCTGCTTTCCAAATAAAGTAGTGGCCACAAATTAAATGTCCAGCGATTCAAAAGCACAATTTTCAGCTCAACTGGCAGGAACATGCCGTATACACCATTATATCTAAGCAGAAAAAATAACCCCCATAACAAGTAATAACCTAGGCTATAAAATATCAGGCTCAGTCGCCGTCATTAGGGCAGAAATGTACTAGCCTGGAAGCAATTAAGCGTGACTTGATTGTCTTTAGAGGGCATAATATGATCATAGCAGTTATAAGTAGCATAGTTGGTAATAGAGTCTTATATCCATGCATGTCTATTTTCATAGTGTCTCTATACCGTTTATGCTGCTGACATCCGCATACTACCTTAACCCTTTATCCGATTCCGGCTTTAGACATAGCCGTAGTAGAGAGTCTCTGCAATCCTATTTCTGCTTCTTCTAACGACGGCATAGCAGTCATTGCTGGGTAACCATGTGCTGAGAACAAAGAATCCCATATTCTGCTAAAAGTTATCTGTACAGCCGCGTTCCAGTGCACTATCGGCATGTTAAGCCCTGTTGTTATCTGTACAGTCGCATACCAGTGCACTATCGGCATGTTAAGCCCTGTTGTTACGGATCTTCCATTGGAATAGACACTGTTTTTGCCTTTCAAAGCACTTTCCTTCCCAAAGATGTAACATTGGGACTCATCTACTGCATTGTTTTCAGTTTGAGGAAGGCTTGGTAAAGCGGGCTTTGCTTGCAGGCTCTCTGCTTGATACGAGTAACACGTAACTCTCCGGTCCCTAGCAGAGGATCTGTGCTCCGATCTTGGGGTGGGTAAATTGTTTGGCTTCAACTGCCATAGCTGGTCTTGGGTCGATATACGCAATATTGTTTGCATGCTCCGTTTTAGTTCCCAGAATTGTTGATCCATAAGGAGTTGTAATCGTTGCTCCCATGCGTCTATCACTGCCATATTAGTAATGTTATGCAATCGTATGCTTCTGCTTTCCAAATAAAGTAGTGGCCACAAATTAAATGTCCAGCGATTCAAAAGCACAATTTTCAGCTCAACTGGCTGCGTATTCTGTACTATCAGAATAATAGGGGGGGTAGAGAGAGGTCCAGGCCGTAGTAAGACCTCTGCTGCGCACCTCTTCTAATCCGGTCTGCCTGTGCAAGTTAACGTGAATTAAACACATAGAATTGTTCTAGAGATATAGCTTTTCACTTATCCCTTGAATATAAATAGGATTTGCTGATTTGAAGGGGGATAAACAGCAGGTTTATCAGCTCCAATGTTCCCCTGAATTAAAAGGCAGCCATCTTGGTCGCTGGTCGGACACGCCCCCCCCCCCCATTCCACTTTTTAAGCAGAATCACAATCCAGTACTAAACTACAGCTTCTTGAGATGTACCAAGATTTCCAAGATGTCTTTGAAAAGAAAGGAGCTGATACTAATTTGATTGTCTAATTGATCTCCTACTTGGGGCACCAATTCTCATTGGCCATATCTTTTTTTTTGTCTGAGCAAGGACTACAAGTATAAAAAAGTATATATTGATGAGAACCTGCAGAAAGACTTCATTTGACCCTACAAGTCACCTGCCAGAGCAGGAATATTGTTTGTTGGAAAGAAAGAGGACTGTATAGATTACAGAGCCCTTAATACCCTCACTGTAAAAAATAAATATCTACTACCTCTTATCCCAGAACTGATGGATTGACTCCGATCAGCTGTCATCTTCAATAAAATAGATTTACAGGGTACCTACAATCTCGTAAGGGTCTGCAAAGGAGATGAGTGGAAAACACCCTTTTGTTCTCACTACTATGGGCAGTAGTGCCCTTCGGCTATATAATGCCGCAGCAACCTTCCAAAGGTTTGTAAATGACAACTTTTGGGGCATCTTGTACATCTATGTAGTGGCTTATTTAGATTACATCCTTATCTATTCTTGGAATTTTGTTGGGTTTGCAAATTTCTATAGAAGAGTCATAAAAAAATGTATCTCGTATTATTGAGTCCATCACAGCCCTCACTAATAAAGCAACTCATTTTCAATGATCTGATAAGCACAAAAAGCATTTAATACACTCAAACAACTGTTTACCTCTGCACCCATTCAGATCCTAGATTCAATGTTTTCTTACAGCGCTGAAAGTGTGGACCTATAGCTCCTGTCTATAGTGGGTCCCCAGGTGCCCACTTTTAGAAAATATGTGTCAAAACGTGGTTTAGAAAGGAGCGCCAAATCTTGGCGAGGTCTGGTGCGGTATAGGTGTGAAAATATGGTATTCTGTCTGAGAAATTGTATAGCGCTATAGCTCAGCTACAATTATGGTAGTTGTGCTGTATAGATGTGTAGGTTTTGATATCTAGATATAAGATCTAAGAGTGGCACAGTTGATACATAAAAGCATTTAATACATATTAAACATATAAAACAAGGGTGTCGTTTAAAATATATTTTAACAGAACGGCAAGAAATAATGTGTAAAAACACATAAACACATAAATATCTATAAAAACACGCGTGTTTTGCTTTTTAGCTGTATGTATAATGTCTCATAAAATTCGTCTCATATATAGTTGTGTTGGCATAAATCTGAAAATAATAAACAATAAAAAATAATAAAAAACAATGAAAAGTAAATAATGTCCAATAATCCCTTCTCAAAGTTAAGAGATATATAAAAAAAGGTTAAGTAGTGTCCAAAAATCCCTTCTCAAAGTTAAGAGATATAGATTTTCACATGTGTATCCAAAAAATAAACTGTCCAAATTTAAGTGTTGTCCAAAAACGTGGTATAAATGAATAGTGCAAATCCAGCAGATTCAAAAGTTCTATTAAAAAAGCTTTGCAAAAAACATTTCAAAGAAACATTTAAAAAACATCAAAATGAAGGTAGAAAAAAAGGTCTATCAAAATATGGTGACAAAGAATAATCCGTGAAGTCAATCCAAAATAGTGATAAAAATAAGTCCAAAAAAGATGTAAAATATCCAAAAGATAAAAAACAAAAAATAAATGATTAGTATGTGCACAAACTAGTGAGAGTGATCCCAAAAAGGGGGCTTATGTGGAGGGGTTATGTTTCCATGTAGAAAAATTATTTGCTGTATAAAAATAAAAAATAAAAATAAGCAAAAATACAAAAATATAAATAAAAATAATCCTAGGGAATCTTCAAACCCTGAAAATAAAAGATAATAACAATAGTGTAATACTGTATTATAATTCAACAATCAAGGAATAAATAGCTCACCATAGCTCTGTCAACGCGTTTCGGCCCTCAAGAGAGGCCTTTATCAAGACTATAGTATGGTGTGGGTGAGCTGAAGACTTTATACCTTTCTCTAACCAATCAAATTGCATTGAAATTGCGCCAAATTTTTTTTGCCAAAATTTCGCGCCAAAAATGTGGTACCGGAAGTGTTGAGCCGGAAGTGCTCATCTGTATATAAAAAAAAAAAAAAAAAAAAAAAAAAAAAAGTTCACATTTGTCTCTGTATCATTTAGATAAGGCTTTTATTTAGAATTTGTCTATGTCTATGTTTATTAAACATTGTCTATGTTGTTCCTAATGTGTTTATTCGTGTTATGTGCCTTAGTAGTTAGCTGTGGGGTCAAATGTTATGGTTTGCCGGTGTTTTTTTAACCGGAAATGGCCGCTGAGATGTAAACATCCGGTTAAGCTATATCGGATGTTATGGGTGAGGCTGAAGTGGTATTTACTCTGTACCAATCAGATCCGGAGGGGCAGAAAGCAGTTATCCCACATGTAGAGCCAGTTTTACAACTTGGCATGAAATATATGACAAAATACCGGTACGTTTCTGAACCGGAAGTAGCCGGAAAAAGTAAGATACTTTAACATCCGGTAAGATTGAGCCGGATGTTGCACCTTACCGGTCATGGTTAAACCGGAAGTGGTGTGTATCCTAGCCTATTCAAATTCAAAGGGACAAAAAGTGTTAACCTTGGTATTTGTCTAGTGAACAAAATCAATGTAGGGATCACGGTACAGAGAGTGTATATTGTAAAATACACAGTTTATATATATTGGAAAATATATATATATATCGAAAAATACATAATCTAATAAATAGAGATCTAAAAACCTTAAAGGAACTTTTGGAAACTTTCTAAAAAACTTTTTAGGATAAAAATATAAAAGATATGTAGTATAAAGAAAAACTTTTTTACAATGCATCTATGATTGGTTAGAAAATCTATAGAAGGAGTACATTTGTATCAACCTGTATTCTCTTTTTGTCATGTGCAATATTGGGTATTGGAAGTCTTATTTTCTATCTAAATGTGCCTGGTATAAAAATTAGTTAACCGTGTGCGCACTATGATAGGAGTTTTTTGAAATCTGATGTGGATATGAAGGAAACTTGTCTCATACAAGTATATTAATGTATTTATGTAGATTGTGAGATCAATGGGTACTTTTATCGATCTAATTGATTAGTTGTCTTTTGGGGAATTGTGAATTTAAATTTGTTATGAGGTGTAATCATGTTGTTGGTATTGGGATTATGTTACCTCTATACATATTTTAAATTGTGTTTATATTCTTATGAAGAGTCAGGCTTCGGTTACTTTCTAACTTATTCTGTTAGATATTTCCCAGATGGAGAGGTTGCTAAGTCAAGTGTCTCTTATGCTGTTGACATATTATGGGATCATATCTTGTTAATATTATTGGCATCTCATATGCTGTTGACATATTAGGGGATCATATCTTGTTAATGTTATTGGCATCTATATAGTCTCTCTGTTTGTGTAATAAGGTTTGTTGGAACTCATCTTATGGCTATTTGAGTAGAGCAATAAAAATAAAGATGTTTAGATTTTTTTTATATACAGATGAGCACTTCCGGCTCAACACTTCCGGTACCACATTTTTGGCGCGAAATTTTGGCGCAAAAATTTGGCGCAATTTCAATGTAATTTGATTGGTTAGAGAAAGGTATAAAGTCTTCAGCTCACCCACACCATACTATAGTCTTGATAAAGGCCTCTCTTGAGGGCCGAAACGCGTTGACAGAGCTATGGTGAGCTATTTATTCCTTGATTGTTGAATTATAATACAGTATTACACTATTGTTATTATCTTTTATTTTCAGGGTTTGAAGATTCCCTAGGATTATTTTTATTTATATTTTTGTATTTTTGCTTATTTTTATTTTTTATTTTTTCTTTTTATACAGCAAATAATTTTTCTACATGGAAACATAACCCCTCCACATAAGCCCCCTTTTTGGGATCACTCTCACTAGTTTGTGCACATACTAATCATTTATTTTTTGTTTTTTATCTTTTGGATATTTTACATCTTTTTTGGACTTATTTTTATCACTATTTTGGATTGACTTCACGGATTATTCTTTGTCACCATATTTTGATAGACCTTTTTTTCTACCTTCATTTTGATGTTTTTTAAATGTTTCTTTGAAATGTTTTTTGCAAAGCTTTTTTAATAGAACTTTTGAATCTGCTGGATTTGCACTATTCATTTATACCACGTTTTTGGACAACACTTAAATTTGGACAGTTTATTTTTTGGATACACATGTGAAAATCTATTTATATCTCTTAACTTTGAGAAGGGATTTTTGGACACTACTTAACTTTTTTTATATATCTCTTAACTTTGAGAAGGGATTATTGGACATTATTTACTTTTCATTGTTTTTTATTATTTTTTATTGTTTATTATTTTCAGATTTATGCCAACACAACTATATATGAGACGAATTTTATGAGACATTATACATACAGCTAAAAAGCAAAACACGCGTGTTTTTATAGATATTTATGTGTTTATGTGTTTTTACACATTATTTCTTGCCGTTCTGTTAAAATATATTTTAAACGACACCCTTGTTTTATATGTTTAATATGTATTAAATGCTTTTATGTATCAACTGTGCCACTCTTAGATCTTATATCTAGATATCAAAACCTACACATCTATACAGCACAACTACCATAATTGTAGCTGAGCTATAGCGCTATACAATTTCTCAGACAGAATACCATATTTCTCCAACATAGGTGTGTCCGGTCCACGGCGTCATCCTTACTTGTGGGATATTCTCTTCCCCAACAGGAAATGGCAAAGAGCCCAGCAAAGCTGGTCACATGATCCCTCCTAGGCTCCGCCTACCCCAGTCATTCTCTTTGCCGTTGTACAGGCAACATCTCCACGGAGATGGCTTAGAGTTTTTTAGTGTTTAACTGTAGTTTTTATTATTCAATCAAGAGTTTGTTATTTTGAAATAGTGCTGGTATGTACTATTTACTCAGAAACAGAAAAGAGATGAAGATTTCTGTTTGTATGAGGAAAATGATTTTAGCAACCGTAACTAAAATCCATGGCTGTTCCACACAGGACTGTTGAGAGCAATTAACTTCAGTTGGGGGAACAGTGTGCAGTCTCTTGCTGCTTGAGGTATGACACATTCTAACAAGACGATGTAATGCTGGAAGCTGTCATTTTCCCTATGGGATCCGGTAAGCCATGTTTATTACGATCATAAATAAGGGCTTCACAAGGGCTTATTAAGACTGTAGACTGTTTCTGGGCTAAATCGATTCATTATTAACACATATTTAGCCTTGAGGAATCATTTTATCTGGGTATTTTGATATAATAATATCGGCAGGCACTGTATTAGACACCTTATTCCTTAGGGGCTTTCCCAAAGCTTAAGCAGAGCCTCATTTTCGCGCCGGTGTGGCGCACTTGTTTTTGAGAGGCATGGCATGCAGTCGCATGTGAGAGGAGCTCTGATACTTAGAAAAGACTTTCTGAAGGCGTCATTTGGTATCGTATTCCCCTTTGGGCTTGGTTGGGTCTCAGCAAAGCAGATACCAGGGACTGTAAAGGGGTTAAAGTTTAAAACGGCTCCGGTTCCGTTATTTTAAGGGTTAAAGCTTCCAAATTTGGTGTGCAATACTTTTAAGGCTTTAAGACACTGTGGTGAAAATTTGGTGAATTTTGAACAATTCCTTCATGTTTTTTCGCAATTGCAGTAATAAAGTGTGTTCAGTTTAAAATTTAAAGTGACAGTAACGGTTTTATTTTAAAACGTTTTTGTACTTTGTTATCAAGTTTATGCCTGTTTAACATGTCTGAACTACCAGATAGACTGTGTTCTGAATGTGGGGAAGCCAGAATTCCTATTCATTTAAATAAATGTGATTTATGTGATAATGACAATGATGCCCAAGATGATTCCTCAAGTGAGGGGAGTAAGCATGGTACTGCATCATTCCCTCCTTCGTCTACACGAGTCTTGCCCACTCAGGAGGCCCCTAGTACATCTAGCGCGCCAATACTCCTTACTATGCAACAATTAACGGCTGTAATGGATAATTCTGTCAAAAACATTTTAGCCAAAATGAACCCTTGTCAGCGTAAGCGTGGCTGCTCTGTTTTAGATACTGAAGAGCATGACGACGCTGATATTAATATCTCTGAAGGGCCCCTAACCCAGTCTGATGGGGCCAGGGAGGTTTTGTCTGAGGGAGAAATTACTGATTCAGGGAACATTTCTCAACAGGCTGAACCTGATGTGATTGCATTTAAATTTAAGTTGGAACATCTCCGCATTCTGCTTAAGGAGGTATTATCCACTCTGGATGATTGTGAAAAGTTGGTCATCCCAGAGAAACTATGTAAAATGGACAAGTTCCTAGAGGTGCCGGGGCTCCCAGAAGCTTTTCCTATACCCAAGCGGGTGGCGGACATTGTTAATAAAGAATGGGAAAGGCCCGGTATTCCTTTCGTCCCTCCCCCCATATTTAAAAAATTGTTTCCTATGGTCGACCCCAGAAAGGACTTATGGCAGACAGTCCCCAAGGTCGAGGGAGCGGTTTCCACTTTAAACAAACGCACCACTATACCCATAGAGGATAGTTGTGCTTTCAAAGATCCTATGGATAAAAAATTAGAAGGTTTGCTTAAAAAGATGTTTGTTCAGCAGGGTTACCTTCTACAACCAATTTCATGCATTGTCCCTGTCGCTACAGCCGCATGTTTCTGGTTCGATGAGCTGATAAAGACGCTCGATAGTGATTCTCCTCCTTATGAAAAATTATTTGCTGTATAAAAATAAAAAATAAAAAATAAAAATAAGCAAAAATACAAAAATATAAATAAAAATAATCCTAGGGAATCTTCAAACCCTGAAAATAAAAGATAATAACAATAGTGTAATACTGTATTATAATTCAACAATCAAGGAATAAATAGCTCACCATAGCTCTGTCAACGCGTTTCGGCCCTCAAGAGAGGCCTTTATCAAGACTATAGTATGGTGTGGGTGAGCTGAAGACTTTATACCTTTCTCTAACCAATCAAATTGCATTGAAATTGCGCCAAATTTTTTTTGCCAAAATTTCGCGCCAAAAATGTGGTACCGGAAGTGTTGAGCCGGAAGTGTTGAGCCGGAAGTGCTCATCTGTATATAAAAAAAAAAAAAAAAAAAAAAAAAAAAAGTTCACATTTGTCTCTGTATCATTTAGATAAGGCTTTTATTTAGAATTTGTCTATGTCTATGTTTATTAAACATTGTCTATGTTGTTCCTAATGTGTTTATTCGTGTTATGTGCCTTAGTAGTTAGCTGTGGGGTCAAATGTTATGGTTTGCCGGTGTTTTTTTAACCGGAAATGGCCGCTGAGATGTAAACATCCGGTTAAGCTATATCGGATGTTATGGGTGAGGCTGAAGTGGTATTTACTCTGTACCAATCAGATCCGGAGGGGCAGAAAGCAGTTATCCCACATGTAGAGCCAGTTTTACAACTTGGCATGAAATATATGACAAAATACCGGTACGTTTCTGAACCGGAAGTAGCCGGAAAAAGTAAGATACTTTAACATCCGGTAAGATTGAGCCGGATGTTGCACCTTACCGGTCATGGTTAAACCGGAAGTGGTGTGTATCCTAGCCTATTCAAATTCAAAGGGACAAAAAGTGTTAACCTTGGTATTTGTCTAGTGAACAAAATCAATGTAGGGATCACGGTACAGAGAGTGTATATTGTAAAATACACAGTTTATATATATTGGAAAATATATATATATATCGAAAAATACATAATCTAATAAATAGAGATCTAAAAACCTTAAAGGAACTTTTGGAAACTTTCTAAAAAACTTTTTAGGATAAAAATATAAAAGATATGTAGTATAAAGAAAAACTTTTTTACAATGCATCTATGATTGGTTAGAAAATCTATAGAAGGAGTACATTTGTATCAACCTGTATTCTCTTTTTGTCATGTGCAATATTGGGTATTGGAAGTCTTATTTTCTATCTAAATGTGCCTGGTATAAAAATTAGTTAACCGTGTGCGCACTATGATAGGAGTTTTTTGAAATCTGATGTGGATATGAAGGAAACTTGTCTCATACAAGTATATTAATGTATTTATGTAGATTGTGAGATCAATGGGTACTTTTATCGATCTAATTGATTAGTTGTCTTTTGGGGAATTGTGAATTTAAATTTGTTATGAGGTGTAATCATGTTGTTGGTATTGGGATTATGTTACCTCTATACATATTTTAAATTGTGTTTATATTCTTATGAAGAGTCAGGCTTCGGTTACTTTCTAACTTATTCTGTTAGATATTTCCCAGATGGAGAGGTTGCTAAGTCAAGTGTCTCTTATGCTGTTGACATATTATGGGATCATATCTTGTTAATATTATTGGCATCTCATATGCTGTTGACATATTAGGGGATCATATCTTGTTAATGTTATTGGCATCTATATAGTCTCTCTGTTTGTGTAATAAGGTTTGTTGGAACTCATCTTATGGCTATTTGAGTAGAGCAATAAAAATAAAGATGTTTAGATTTTTTTTATATACAGATGAGCACTTCCGGCTCAACACTTCCGGTACCACATTTTTGGCGCGAAATTTTGGCGCAAAAATTTGGCGCAATTTCAATGTAATTTGATTGGTTAGAGAAAGGTATAAAGTCTTCAGCTCACCCACACCATACTATAGTCTTGATAAAGGCCTCTCTTGAGGGCCGAAACGCGTTGACAGAGCTATGGTGAGCTATTTATTCCTTGATTGTTGAATTATAATACAGTATTACACTATTGTTATTATCTTTTATTTTCAGGGTTTGAAGATTCCCTAGGATTATTTTTATTTATATTTTTGTATTTTTGCTTATTTTTATTTTTTATTTTTTCTTTTTATACAGCAAATAATTTTTCTACATGGAAACATAACCCCTCCACATAAGCCCCCTTTTTGGGATCACTCTCACTAGTTTGTGCACATACTAATCATTTATTTTTTGTTTTTTATCTTTTGGATATTTTACATCTTTTTTGGACTTATTTTTATCACTATTTTGGATTGACTTCACGGATTATTCTTTGTCACCATATTTTGATAGACCTTTTTTTCTACCTTCATTTTGATGTTTTTTAAATGTTTCTTTGAAATGTTTTTTGCAAAGCTTTTTTAATAGAACTTTTGAATCTGCTGGATTTGCACTATTCATTTATACCACGTTTTTGGACAACACTTAAATTTGGACAGTTTATTTTTTGGATACACATGTGAAAATCTATTTATATCTCTTAACTTTGAGAAGGGATTTTTGGACACTACTTAACTTTTTTTATATATCTCTTAACTTTGAGAAGGGATTATTGGACATTATTTACTTTTCATTGTTTTTTATTATTTTTTATTGTTTATTATTTTCAGATTTATGCCAACACAACTATATATGAGACGAATTTTATGAGACATTATACATACAGCTAAAAAGCAAAACACGCGTGTTTTTATAGATATTTATGTGTTTATGTGTTTTTACACATTATTTCTTGCCGTTCTGTTAAAATATATTTTAAACGACACCCTTGTTTTATATGTTTAATATGTATTAAATGCTTTTATGTATCAACTGTGCCACTCTTAGATCTTATATCTAGATATCAAAACCTACACATCTATACAGCACAACTACCATAATTGTAGCTGAGCTATAGCGCTATACAATTTCTCAGACAGAATACCATATTTCTCCAACATAGGTGTGTCCGGTCCACGGCGTCATCCTTACTTGTGGGATATTCTCTTCCCCAACAGGAAATGGCAAAGAGCCCAGCAAAGCTGGTCACATGATCCCTCCTAGGCTCCGCCTACCCCAGTCATTCTCTTTGCCGTTGTACAGGCAACATCTCCACGGAGATGGCTTAGAGTTTTTTAGTGTTTAACTGTAGTTTTTATTATTCAATCAAGAGTTTGTTATTTTGAAATAGTGCTGGTATGTACTATTTACTCAGAAACAGAAAAGAGATGAAGATTTCTGTTTGTATGAGGAAAATGATTTTAGCAACCGTAACTAAAATCCATGGCTGTTCCACACAGGACTGTTGAGAGCAATTAACTTCAGTTGGGGGAACAGTGTGCAGTCTCTTGCTGCTTGAGGTATGACACATTCTAACAAGACGATGTAATGCTGGAAGCTGTCATTTTCCCTATGGGATCCGGTAAGCCATGTTTATTACGATCATAAATAAGGGCTTCACAAGGGCTTATTAAGACTGTAGACTGTTTCTGGGCTAAATCGATTCATTATTAACACATATTTAGCCTTGAGGAATCATTTTATCTGGGTATTTTGATATAATAATATCGGCAGGCACTGTATTAGACACCTTATTCCTTAGGGGCTTTCCCAAAGCTTAAGCAGAGCCTCATTTTCGCGCCGGTGTGGCGCACTTGTTTTTGAGAGGCATGGCATGCAGTCGCATGTGAGAGGAGCTCTGATACTTAGAAAAGACTTTCTGAAGGCGTCATTTGGTATCGTATTCCCCTTTGGGCTTGGTTGGGTCTCAGCAAAGCAGATACCAGGGACTGTAAAGGGGTTAAAGTTTAAAACGGCTCCGGTTCCGTTATTTTAAGGGTTAAAGCTTCCAAATTTGGTGTGCAATACTTTTAAGGCTTTAAGACACTGTGGTGAAAATTTGGTGAATTTTGAACAATTCCTTCATGTTTTTTCGCAATTGCAGTAATAAAGTGTGTTCAGTTTAAAATTTAAAGTGACAGTAACGGTTTTATTTTAAAACGTTTTTGTACTTTGTTATCAAGTTTATGCCTGTTTAACATGTCTGAACTACCAGATAGACTGTGTTCTGAATGTGGGGAAGCCAGAATTCCTATTCATTTAAATAAATGTGATTTATGTGATAATGACAATGATGCCCAAGATGATTCCTCAAGTGAGGGGAGTAAGCATGGTACTGCATCATTCCCTCCTTCGTCTACACGAGTCTTGCCCACTCAGGAGGCCCCTAGTACATCTAGCGCGCCAATACTCCTTACTATGCAACAATTAACGGCTGTAATGGATAATTCTGTCAAAAACATTTTAGCCAAAATGAACCCTTGTCAGCGTAAGCGTGGCTGCTCTGTTTTAGATACTGAAGAGCATGACGACGCTGATATTAATATCTCTGAAGGGCCCCTAACCCAGTCTGATGGGGCCAGGGAGGTTTTGTCTGAGGGAGAAATTACTGATTCAGGGAACATTTCTCAACAGGCTGAACCTGATGTGATTGCATTTAAATTTAAGTTGGAACATCTCCGCATTCTGCTTAAGGAGGTATTATCCACTCTGGATGATTGTGAAAAGTTGGTCATCCCAGAGAAACTATGTAAAATGGACAAGTTCCTAGAGGTGCCGGGGCTCCCAGAAGCTTTTCCTATACCCAAGCGGGTGGCGGACATTGTTAATAAAGAATGGGAAAGGCCCGGTATTCCTTTCGTCCCTCCCCCCATATTTAAAAAATTGTTTCCTATGGTCGACCCCAGAAAGGACTTATGGCAGACAGTCCCCAAGGTCGAGGGAGCGGTTTCCACTTTAAACAAACGCACCACTATACCCATAGAGGATAGTTGTGCTTTCAAAGATCCTATGGATAAAAAATTAGAAGGTTTGCTTAAAAAGATGTTTGTTCAGCAGGGTTACCTTCTACAACCAATTTCATGCATTGTCCCTGTCGCTACAGCCGCATGTTTCTGGTTCGATGAGCTGATAAAGACGCTCGATAGTGATTCTCCTCCTTATGAGGAGATTATGGACAGAATCAATGCTCTCAAATTGGCTAATTCTTTCACCCTAGACGCCACTTTGCAATTGGCTAGGTTAGCGGCTAAGAATTCTGGGTTTGCTATTGTGGCGCGCAGAGCGCTTTGGTTGAAATCTTGGTCGGCTGATGCGTCTTCCAAGAACAAGCTACTAAACATTCCTTTCAAGGGGAAAACGCTGTTTGGCCCTGACTTGAAAGAGATTATCTCTGATATCACTGGGGGTAAGGGCCACGCCCTTCCTCAGGATCGGCCTTTCAAGGCAAAAAATAGACCTAATTTTCGTCCCTTTCGTAAAAACGGACCAGCCCAAAGTGCTACGTCCTCTAAGCAAGAGGGTAATACTTCTCAAGCCAAGCCAGCTTGGAGACCAATGCAAGGCTGGAACAAGGGAAAGCAGGCCAAGAAACCTGCCACTGCTACCAAGACAGCATGAAATGTTGGCCCCCGATCCGGGACCGGATCTGGTGGGGGGCAGACTCTCTCTCTTCGCTCAGGCTTGGGCAAGAGATGTTCTGGATCCTTGGGCGCTAGAAATAGTCTCCCAAGGCTATCTTCTGGAATTCAAGGGACTTCCCCCAAGGGGGAGGTTCCACAGGTCTCAGTTGTCTTCAGACCACATAAAAAGACAGGCGTTCTTACATTGTGTAGAAGACCTGTTAAAAATGGGAGTGATTCATCCAGTTCCATTAAGAGAACAAGGGATGGGGTTCTACTCCAATCTGTTCATAGTTCCCAAAAAAGAGGGAACGTTCAGACCAATCTTAGATCTCAAGATCTTAAACAAGTTTCTCAAGGTTCCATCGTTCAAGATGGAAACCATTCGAACTATTCTTCCTTCCATCCAGGAAGGTCAATTCATGACCACGGTGGATTTAAAGGATGCGTATCTACATATTCCTATCCACAAGGAACATCATCGGTTCCTAAGGTTCGCATTCCTGGACAAACATTACCAGTTCGTGGCGCTTCCTTTCGGATTAGCCACTGCTCCAAGGATTTTCACAAAGGTACTAGGGTCCCTTCTAGCTGTGCTACGACCAAGGGGCGTTGCGGTAGTACCTTACTTGGACGACATTCTGATTCAAGCGTCGTCCCTTCCTCAAGCAAAGGCTCACACGGACATCGTCCTGGCCTTTCTCAGATCTCACGGATGGAAAGTGAACGTGGAAAAGAGTTCTCTATCCCCGTCAACAAGGGTTCCCTTCTTGGGAACAATTATAGACTCCTTAGAAATGAGGATTTTTCTGACAGAGGTCAGAAAAACAAAACTTCTAGACTCTTGTCGGATACTTCATTCCGTTCCTCTTCCTTCCATAGCTCAGTGCATGGAAGTGATCGGGTTGATGGTAGCGGCAATGGACATAGTTCCTTTTGCGCGCATTCATCTAAGACCATTACAACTGTGCATGCTCAGTCAGTGGAATGGGGACTATACAGACTTGTCTCCGAAGATACAAGTAAATCAGAGGACCAGAGACTCACTCCGTTGGTGGCTGTCCCTGGACAACCTGTCACAAGGGATGACATTCCGCAGACCAGAGTGGGTCATTGTCACGACCGACGCCAGTCTGATGGGCTGGGGCGCGGTCTGGGGATCCCTGAAAGCTCAGGGTCTTTGGTCTCGGGAAGAATCTCTTCTACCGATAAATATTCTGGAACTGAGAGCGATATTCAATGCTCTCAAGGCTTGGCCTCAGCTAGCGAGGACCAAGTTCATACGTTTTCAATCAGACAACATGACAACTGTTGCGTACATCAACCATCAGGGGGGAACAAGGAGTTCCCTAGCGATGGAAGAAGTGACCAAAATCATTCTATGGGCGGAGTCTCACTCCTGCCACCTGTCTGCTATCCACATCCCAGGAGTGGAAAATTGGGAAGCGGATTTTCTGAGTCGTCAGACATTGCATCCGGGGGAGTGGGAACTCCATCCGGAAATCTTTGCCCAAGTCACTCACCTGTGGGGCATTCCAGACATGGATCTGATGGCCTCTCGTCAGAACTTCAAAGTTCCTTGCTACGGGGCCAGATCCAGGGATCCCAAGGCGGCTCTAGTGGATGCACTAGTAGCACCTTGGACCTTCAAACTAGCTTATGTGTTCCCGCCATTTCCTCTCATCCCCAGGCTGGTAGCCAGGATCAATCAGGAGAGGGCGTCGGTGATCTTGATAGCTCCTGCGTGGCCACGCAGGACTTGGTATGCAGATCTGGTGAATATGTCATCGGCTCCACCTTGGAAGCTACCTTTGAGACGAGACCTTCTTGTTCAGGGTCCGTTCGAACATCCGAATCTGGTTTCACTCCAGCTGACTGCTTGGAGATTGAACGCTTGATTTTATCGAAGCGAGGATTCTCAGATTCTGTTATCGATACTCTTGTTCAGGCCAGAAAGCCTGTCACTAGAAAGATTTACCACAAAATTTGGAAAAAATATATCTGTTGGTGTGAATCTAAAGGATTCCCTTGGGACAAGGTTAAGATTCCTAGGATTCTATCCTTCCTTCAAGAAGGATTGGAAAAAGGATTATCTGCAAGTTCCCTGAAGGGACAGATTTCTGCCTTGTCGGTGTTACTTCACAAAAAGCTGGCAGCTGTGCCAGATGTTCAAGCCTTTGTTCAGGCTCTGGTTAGAATCAAGCCTGTTTACAAACCTTTGACTCCTCCTTGGAGTCTCAATTTAGTTCTTTCAGTTCTTCAGGGGGTTCCGTTTGAACCCTTACATTCCGTTGATATTAAGTTATTATCTTGGAAAGTTTTGTTTTTAGTTGCAATTTCTTCTGCTAGAAGAGTTTCAGAATTATCTGCTCTGCAGTGTTCTCCTCCTTATCTGGTGTTCCATGCAGATAAGGTGGTTTTACGTACTAAACCTGGTTTTCTTCCAAAAGTTGTTTCTAACAAAAACATTAACCAGGAGATTATCGTACCTTCTCTGTGTCCGAAACCAGTTTCGAAGAAGGAACGTTTGTTGCACAATTTGGATGTTGTTCGCGCTCTAAAATTCTATTTAGATGCTACAAAGGATTTTAGACAAACATCTTCCTTGTTTGTTGTTTATTCAGGTAAAAGGAGAGGTCAAAAAGCAACTTCTACCTCTCTCTCTTTTTGGATTAAAAGCATCATCAGATTGGCTTACGAGACTGCCGGACGGCAGCCTCCCGAAAGAATCACAGCTCATTCCACTAGGGCTGTGGCTTCCACATGGGCCTTCAAGAACGAGGCTTCTGTTGATCAGATATGTAGGGCAGCGACTTGGTCTTCACTGCACACTTTTACCAAATTTTACAAGTTTGATACTTTTGCTTCTTCTGAGGCTATTTTTGGGAGAAAGGTTTTGCAAGCCGTGGTGCCTTCCATTTAGGTGACCTGATTTGCTCCCTCCCTTCATCCGTGTCCTAAAGCTTTGGTATTGGTTCCCACAAGTAAGGATGACGCCGTGGACCGGACACACCTATGTTGGAGAAAACAGAATTTATGTTTACCTGATAAATTTCTTTCTCCAACGGTGTGTCCGGTCCACGGCCCGCCCTGGTTTTTTAATCAGGTCTGATAATTTATTTTCTTTAACTACAGTCACCACGGTACCATATGGTTTCTCCTATGCAAATATTCCTCCTTAACGTCGGTCGAATGACTGGGGTAGGCGGAGCCTAGGAGGGATCATGTGACCAGCTTTGCTGGGCTCTTTGCCATTTCCTGTTGGGGAAGAGAATATCCCACAAGTAAGGATGACGCCGTGGACCGGACACACCGTTGGAGAAAGAAATTTATCAGGTAAACATAAATTCTGTTTTTCACACCTATACCGCACCAGACCTCGCCAAGATTTGGCGCTCCTTTCTAAACCACGTTTTGACCCATTCAGATCCTCCCAGATCCATGAAAAACCACTCTTTGCAGAAGTGGAGGCATCTGAAATAGAAATTGGCATTTGCTAGAAAGGACTGACCATCCCATTATTGTTTTTACTGATCACAGGAACTTAGAATATCTATGTTTAGCTCACACACTTAAAGCTAGACAGGACATAAGGGCTCTTTTTTTCAGCCATTTAAGTTCCCCATCACGTATCGTCCTAGAGCGAAAAATGTCAAAGCAGACCCTTGCTTATAATAATCAAATTCATAGATCTACCTCCATGTCTCCATTCATGAGCACATATGGATTCCACCTGACCAAGATACCTGGCTCACCAGTTAAAAGCTATGTTCCTGTCACTGATCAACTTCTCCTGGAAGCTCTCAGCACCTTCTCTATGCTAAAGAGACAATTACTTAATATTCAACAACAGTACAAACATTTTGCTGATAAGAAAATACGTCCTCCTATATATCAAGACAAGGTATTCTAATGTCAAGTTTGAGTAAATTATCCTTCTTAAAAATTGGGTCCCTGCTTTATTGGACCCTTCACAATAGAGAAAATAATCTCTCCTGTTGTCATTGTCCCCCAGTTACCATCATCCTATCATATTCATCCAGTCTTCCATGTCTATCTCCTTAAATCTGCAATACCTGAACCTTTTTCTATCTTAGAAGCCACTTTCCCCAGGTTCCATTGTGATAGATGGGTCTGAAGCAGATGTGGTGAAAGAAACCCTGAATGCTAGAATTTGTTGAGTTACGCTGGAGAATCTCATCCATTGGAAGGGATATGGTCCTGAAGAAAAGTGTTGGGTTCAAGCCTCTGAAGTGCATGCACTTGCACAGGTCAGAGATTTTAAGAAGAAGCATCCCAATCACCCCATTTTCAGCCATCCTCAAAGGTTATGCCATAGGAAGAGGTCTCCTGCTTTGGCGTTTCTCCACATGGAACGCTGAAGCCTCTCTTCTGAAATGGGTGCTGCTTTCCTTAGGTATGCATGGCCATGCCCAGGGTTAATTTAAAGGGATGACCATACCTATTTTTAGTAGGGATAGACTGATATTGTTTTTTTAAGGGCCAATACCTAATACCAGAAACGTGGAACAGCGATGGGGGCAAAATTTGCCCCATCATACGCCAACCTGTTCATAGTTTGGTGGGAGCTGTTTCACATTTATGGACAACAAAATTCTTTTCGAAATCATATTAAATGTTATCATCAATATATAGACGATCTTTTTATTTGGACAGGCTCGGCTAAGGAGGCAGATGATTTTGTTGCATTTCTCAACTTCAACAAGTGTGGTTTAGAATTCACAAACTCCTATGAACCATCCAGAGTACCTTATCTGGACTTAACATTAGAAGGTAATGCATGCAACAAAAGCATTGAGACTGAACTTTATTGCAAGCCAATTAAATCCAATACCCTTCTCCATGCAAAAAGCCTACATCCAAAATGTACAGGCTTTGGCATAATTAAATGAGCATTTATAAGATTGAAAAGAAACTGCACTAGTCTTGACACTTTTCTATCGGAAAGTGCACATTTACAACACAAATTCCTCGCAAGAGGATATAGCACCTCTGTGATTGATAAGGCCCTGTTACAGGTACAATGTTTAGATAGATCTTCCTTGTTGAAGGATAAAATGAAAACAAAAAATGGTATTGCCAAGGAGGATAAAATAATTTTTAGTACCAAGTTCAGCAGGCAATATGATGAGATAGTTAAGATTGTCAAGAATAATCTTCCAATACTCATGGGAGATGAACTACTAAATCCCATAGTGAAACGGGGTTTCCGTTTTGTCTCGAGACGTAACCAGACACTAGGAAATCGATTATCCCCCAGTATGATCTGTAGTTCACACACACAAAGTAGCTGGTTGACAGCAAAAAATCACTTCAGATGTGGTAAACAAAACCGCAAAGCATGCGGTCACACAACAGTATCTAAGTATTTCCAGTCTAGGGTTACCCAGAGAACTTATAATATAGATAATTGCTCAAATTGCAGATCTAAATATGTGATCTATCTGGTTAAATGTCAGGCTTGTAACCTTCAATATGTAGGTGTGACCACCAGGGAAGCCAGAGTTAGGATCAGGGAGCATCTCAATGACATAACTTCCATCACCCCATGTTCAGCTTTGGCAGAACATTTTATATTGAAACATGACTGTGATCTCCAAAACTTCAAGTGGCTTGTCATAGACCATATCCGGAAACCTCATAGAGGGGGTAATCTGGATGCTCTCCTGTCCAGGAGAGAGGCTTTTTGGATTTTTACCCTGAAAACAAGGGTGCCCCTTAGTTTTAACATAGACTCTGACCTTATCAATGTTTGAAGCTAAAGATTCATTAGAGATCTAATTAAAAACGTCAATAAATGAATATGTCACACTTATTCCTGATCAGCCCTTTCCCAGCCTTCAAGAAAGTATCACTCTGCCTTGTCTTACCATTTTTTTGGTTTCAACAAGAAATATTCACCTCCTGTCTAGAGTCCTTCACATGGGTTTTTCATTTAGTCACCCCTCCCTTTTTTGCACAGTTAAAGGGACACTAAACCCAAATTTCTTCTTTCGTAATTCAGATAGAGCATGCAATTTTAAGCAATTTTCTAATTTACTCCTATTATAAATTTTTCTTCGTTCTCTGGCTATCTTTATTTGAACAAGAAGGCATCTAAGCTTTTTTATTGGTTCTGACCTCTGGACAGCACTTTTTTATTGGTGGATGAATTTATCCACCAATCAGCAAGAGCAACCCAGGTTGTTCACCAAAACTGGGCCGGCATCTAAACTTACATTCTTGCATTTCAAATAAAGATACCAAGAGACTGAAGAAAATTTGATAATAGGAGTAAATTAGAAAGTTGCTTAAAATTTCATGCTCTATCTGAATCGCAAAAGAAAAAAATTGGGTTCAGTGTCCCTTTATCATTAAACACATATAGTGTTCACAAAATTGTGTATTATGTTGATGTTATATTGTTGCCCATATGTTTATTGTTTGAGTGTTTTTCTCATGTTTATGCATATGTTATGTTTTTTGTTTACTTTGTTTCCCTTGTTGCAAATGGGCAGATCGGCAAGTGTTAAACAAAAGGGGAGGTTTCTTACTTGATTGATTACCCAATCAGATGCTGCCTGAGGGTAAATACATGTTCAGTTACATTATGTTTTCAGGTCACAGATGAAGGCGTGAGCCAAAACGCGTCTGACCCTACTCTACTTGTAGCATTTTTTATACTACCTTTTATCTTCCTTGATTTAATAATAAAAAAAAATTCCTTGCTCTTACCCGTGATCCTTTTTTTTTTTTGTCCTTTTTCCTGATACCTACTATCGGCCGCCTTTCAGGCCGATAACCGATATCAGGGGCCGAAATTCTGTATATTTAAAATTTTGAAAAATCAACACAATTTCTACACAAATATGGTATAAACTGAAAATGTTTATTACAATTTTAAACATTAAAAGCAAACAACTGTAAAAAATAAAGTGCTTGAAAAATAAATTATTAAATGGCTTCCTAAAACATAGAAAAATTGCATAAATAACCTTTTAAAGTGCACAGTCAGACCGGAGATACCGGAATTCACAGCCGGAACACTTCTGGTCCAGGTCGTAGATGCTATCAGCGTGCCAGTAAGAACGTGGAGTCACCAGACACTATGACTGACACATCTTTGGGGGACTCGGAACAAGGAAGCACATCAGGAGAGGGGGGAAACTACACCGGAAAGGAAAAGGCTGCCAACAAACGGCAGAAACCAGACTCCGGCAAAGACAGCAGAAACGTTTTTGGTAAATATATCCCTGCAAACAGATGAAATTGAGACACTTGATAAAGATCTATAATTTTGCCTGAAGTCTGATTGCTATTTATTTTTGTTACAACAAGAACTATACCGATTTTTCAGGACTTTAAAACTAAAATCTTTTTTCTCTGATATAGAACTACAGCAGTCAGATAGAATTGTAAAACCGAAAGAAAAGGTTCATGGTAATCTGTCTTTGAAAAAGTTTGGGTTAAAAAACAAAAGTTATTTCACACCTAATAAATATAAAGCTAGCATTGATTATATGTATTCAGTAAAATGGTTTTGAATTATATTGAATTACTACTCAAAAATAGAGAATCTGCTAGGGACATGAGACAATCTAACTTTACCAAACAGAGGAGATTATCTGTTAATGAACTTAAAAACAACAAAATGATTATGCTGAAGGAGGCTGACAAGGGAGGGGCTGTTGTAATCTTGGTCAGGGATTACTATATTAAGGAAATTAAACGACAATTGTCTGATAAGAATATATATTTGGCAGTAAATAGTGATCAACTGTCCAAGATTCAACAGGAGATCAAAGCTTGCATACACAATGCAAACAAATTGGATATGAAACCGTTAAGAAGCTTATAACTTCATCAGGAATAATATCAAAAGACACCTATTTTTTATACATTACCCAAGGTGCATAAATATAAAAAAAGAACCCTCCCGGAAGCCCCATTGTGTCAGGGGTGGGGTTTGTTTTTTCAAATATCTCTATTTACCTAGACAAAATCCTGAGGCCGTTTGTGGAGAAATCCAATTCTTTCATAAATGATACTGGAGATTTTCTGGGTAAATTGGGTGATTTAATTATTCCCACTAATAAGTATATCCTATATAGTTTGCCCGTAGCAAGTTTATATACCTCTATTCCACACACCAGGGGATTAGGAGGTATCAATAAGGTGCTAACTGAATCCAAGCTCTATGGTCAACAAGAATGTGATTTTATCCAACAGTTATTGGAAATTATTTTGTACCATAATTATTTTCTCTTCCAAGACCAATTTTACCTGCAGTTACAGGGAGCTGCTATGGGTTCCAATGTCGCTCCAACCTATGCTAATATTTGTATGAATTCCTTTGAAGAACTTTTTGTTTGTGAAAATGAACTATTTACTCAATGTGGCGCCACCTGGTGGCGCTACATTTATGATATTTTTGGAATCTGGTTGGGCGACGTTGGAACCCTTATGGAGTTTGTTTCTCAATTGAATGAGGCCACTGACCATATTAAGTTTACCTTGGAATACAGTGAGGAAAGAATTAATTTCCTTGACACAAGGATATATAAAGATGAGGAGTTAGATTGATGTATATAAGAAAAACAATTTGCTGCAATATGACACACCCAAACCCCTTAAAGGATTCTTTACCACGCAGTCAGTTTCTACGAGTAAGTAGAAATATTTTTTCAAGGTTAAATTCCTAACACATTTATGGGCATCAATAAATGTGTTAAACTTGTCTATTGATTGTGTGGGTGCAAAAGATAATCCTTTGCTGAGTACTTGAATTTGTGAGTCATCTAACTGTATTTTACTAAGATTATAGATCCCTTTTTGTGTGTTAACTACTTCTTTCTTTTAATCTCTTGAAATTGTGCTCTCTGGGGATACTGTTGGTCTCTTAGGTCCCTTTGGTTTACCTCCTCTATTTCCTCTCTCTGAGTGTCGTCTTTTTCTTCTCCCTGAGTGGGAGCTGTGGCCTAACTCTAAAAAATCATGTGGTTTGGAAGATGTAGTTTGTGATCTATTCTTATTATTTGTAATATTACCATCATCTCTATTCTTTTCATGATAATCAGATCTTTGATATGTTTCAGAATTTTCTAGACTTGAGAACCTATTATATGAGCTAGAGAGCCTATTATGTGGACTTGAATATTCCTTTGTCCTCCTATCGGTAGCTCTGTGAGCTATTTTCTCTATTATAGTTAAAGAAAGGTTTATTTTGTATATTTTGTGCGGTATGGTAGGTTCTTATATTGTTGTTTATTGTATGCCTGATACTGATTACTGGTATCTTTTGATTTTCTATAGTCCACCTTTTGCCAAGATGGCCTAAGGTTATAGTTATTGTGATGGCTCTTTTCTACTTGCCTAATAAATGGACTTTGAAAATGTATTCTTTGTTCTTTCTTTGTGTGATTTTCTACATTAACTTCAGATTTTTCTATTTTATTGCCTCTCCATTTATGGCTTATATAGTCATCTCCATTAGGGTTTTTTTTTCAAAAGCTAAATAGTCTGTTTCGTCTCTTTCAAATTTTTAAAATTTATTATCTACCAGCGCTTATTTAGTTTTAATCAACAGTTGCTTAATCTCTTCATTTAATTCTTTAAATTCACTTATTT
This sequence comes from Bombina bombina, assembly GCF_027579735.1. Taxonomy (NCBI): domain Eukaryota; kingdom Metazoa; phylum Chordata; class Amphibia; order Anura; family Bombinatoridae; genus Bombina; species Bombina bombina. The sequence continues at coordinate 279,899,445 of NC_069501.1, forward strand.
TTATTTCTAATTCATTTATCTTGTTTCCCAATATTAATAGTTGCTCCTCTCTATTTTCTTTGATTAGGTTCATTAGTTTAAATGAAGTTTCTTCTAATATTTCTCTCCATTTGATCTTAAAGTTGGAGTCTATGTTTTTAAATGAACACTCTTTTTTTGATTCTTAGTCCTCTTGGGACTCTCTTAGTGGTTAAATATTCATTTAGAAATATACATTCTGTTTTGTGTCTCATTTCAAGAATGAGCTTTGTTTCTAAATTAGTGAGATATTCCCTCGTTTTTTCTATAGCTTTGTTTTTGGGTTCTATTTTCTGTCTTCCTTCTTCAAAGATATTATGTATGTGTCAGGGTGCCAGGAATCAGACTGGGACGAGAAGTGCAAAAATAATCACATCTTTATTAATAGCAAAAAATAATAAAAAGTCCTCAAGTCAAATAACAAGCCAGGAATCAAAACCAGAGCTGGTAGTCAGACGAGCCGAGTCAGGAGCCAAAGCAAATAGTCAGACGAGCCAAAATCAGGAACAAGGAAAACAGCAGAGTCAGGAACAAGCCAGGGATCAGGAACCAGGAAGGACGTCAGGCAGCCAGGTAATACACAGGAACTCTCACAAACAGGTCTGAGACAACGCAAAGGCAAAGCATACTGAACAGAGGCCCTTTAAATAATAAGTGATGACATCACAATTCTGAGACTGCATCCTGTCTCACATGGATGATGCACACCAGTCTGGCCATAAAAGGAAGTGCAGGGAATGAGCAGCATCTCCCACAATGCACCATAGTCAGGAAGAGAGGTGAGTAAAATGGCTGCCAGCAGCACATGGCAAACACAACAGGGAAAAAACCCTGACAGTACCCTCCCCTCAACGACCCGTCCCCCGTGGGAGGACAAAAGGCTTATTGGGGAAACGGGCATGGAAGGCACAGGAGCATGAACATCAGAGGAGGGAACCCAAGAACGCTCCTCCGGACTGTAGCCCCTCCAGTGAACCAAATACTGTACACGGCCCCTGGACATACGAGAGTCAATAATGCTGCTGACCTCATACTCCTCCTGGTTGTCAACAAAGATAGGACGGGGACGAGGCAACACAGTGGTAAACCGATTACAAACCAATGGTTTCAAGAGGGAGACATGAAAAACATTGGAGATGCGCATAGCAGGAGGAAGGTCACAAGCATAGGTCACAGGATTAAACCGTCGGAGTATTCGAAAAGGACCAACATAACGGGGAGCCAATTTATTGGAAGGCACATGAAGGTTCAAGTTGCGGGAGGACAGCCAAACTCTCTCACCAACCTGGTAGGTGAGCCTGGAACTTTTGGCGCTGCATAGAATGATGAAGGCAATCCTGAATCGGCACCCACGTGGAACGGAGTTGCCGGAGATGCTCCTCCAAAGCCGGAATACCCTGAGACATGAATGAATCGGGCAACAAGGATGGATGAAACCCATAATTCACCATGAACGGGGATAACTTGGAGGAAGCATTAATAGAACTATTACGAGCAAACTCTGCCCAAGGTAACAGTTCAGACCAATTATTGTGGTGATCTGAGACATAGCAACGGAGGAACTGTTCCAGAGCTTGATTAGATCGTTCCGCAGCCCCATTGGATTGAGGGTGATATGCCGAGGAGAAGGAAAGCTGGATCCCCATGTGAGCACAAAAGGAACGCCAAAATCTGGAGACAAACTGGCTACCCCGGTCCGACACTATCTCCTTGGGCAACCCATGTAAACGGAAGACCTTCCGGGCAAAAATTGAAGCAAGCTCCTGAGTGGTAGACGGCTTCATCAAGGGAATGCAATGTGACATTTTAGAAAAACAGTCAACCACCATAAGGATAACAGTATTGCCATTGGAAACAGGGAGCTCGACAATGAAGTCCATGGAAAGATGTGTCCAAGGACGCTCACCATTAGCAATAAGTTGAATAAGACCCACAGGAAGACGTCGAGGAGTCTTATTCTGTGCACAAACTGAGCAGGAGGCAACATATGCAGCAACATCAGAACGAAGACCTGGCCACCAGAATTGTCGAGTGACAGACCAAATCATTTGGTTCTTGCCTGGGTGACCTAAGGCTTTAGGATAGTGGAAAGTGTGCAAAAGTTTAGTTCGAAGATTCTCAGGAACAAAACACTTACCACTACAGGGAGTGCAGAATTATTAGGCAAGTTGTATTTTTGAGGATTAATTTTATTATTGAACAACAACCATGTTCTCAATGAACCCAAAAAACTCATTAATATCAAAGCTGAATAGTTTTGGAAGTAGTTTTTAGTTTGTTTTTAGTTATAGCTATTTTAGGGGGATATCTGTGTGTGCAGGTGACTATTACTGTGCATAATTATTAGGCAACTTAACAAAAAACAAATATATACCTATTTCAATTATTTATTTTTACCAGTGAAACCAATATAACATCTCAACATTCACAAATATACATTTCTGACATTCAAAAAGAAAACAAAAACAAATCAGTGACCAATATAGCCACCTTTCTTTGCAAGGACACTCAAAAGCCTGCCATCCATGGATTCTGTCAGTGTTTTGATCTGTTCACCATCAACATTGCGTGCAGCAGCAACCACAGCCTCTCAGACACTGTTCAGAGAGGTGTACTGTTTTCCCTCCTTGTAAATCTCACATTTGATGATGGACCACAGGTTCTCAATGGGGTTCAGATCAGGTGAACAAGGAGGCCATGTCATTAGATTTTCTTCTTTTATACCCTTTCTTGCCAGCCACGCTGTGGAGTACTTGGACGCGTGTGATGGAGCATTGTCCTGCATGAAAATCATGTTTTTCTTGAAGGATGCAGACTTCTTCCTGTACCACTGCTTGAAGAAGGTGTCTTCCAGAAACTGGCAGTAGGACTGGGAGTTGAGCTTGACTCCATCCTCAACCCGAAAAGGCCCCACAAGCTCATCTTTGATGATACCAGCCCAAACCAGTACTCCACCTCCACCTTGCTGGCGTAGGACTGGAGCTCTCTGCCCTTTACCAATCCAGCCACGGGCCCATCCATCAGGCCCATCAAGACTCACTCTCATTTCATCAGTCCATAAAACCTTAGAAAAATCAGTCTTGAGATATTTCTTGGCCCAGTCTTGACGTTTCAGCTTGTGTGTCTTGTTCAGTGGTGGTCGTCTTTCAGCCTTTCTTACCTTGGCCATGTCTCTGAGTATTGCACACCTTGTGCTTTTGGGCACTCCAGTGATGTTGCAGCTCTGAAATATGGCCAAACTGGTGGCAAGTGGCATCTTGGCAGCTGCACGCTTGACTTTTCTCAGTTCATGGGCAGTTATTTTGCGCCTTGGTTTTTCCACACGCTTCTTGCGACCCTGTTGACTATTTTGAATGAAACGCTTGATTGTTCGATGATCACGCTTCAGAAGCTTTGCAATTTTAAGAGTGCTGCATCCCTCTGCAAGATATCTCACTATTTTTTACTTTTCTGAGCCTGTCAAGTCCTTCTTTTGACCCATTTTGCCAAAGGAAAGGAAGTTGCCTAATAATTATGCACACCTAATATAGGGTGTTGATGTCATTAGACCACACCCCTTCTCATTACAGAGATGCACATCACCTAATATGCTTAATTGGTAGTAGGCTTTCGAGCCTATACAGCTTGGAGTAAGACAACATGCATAAAGAGGATGATGTGGTCAAAATACTCATTTGCCTAATAATTCTGCACTCCCTGTAGGTTTCTCAGGAGGTGCATTGGTTTGTGCAGCCAGGATCTCCTCCCCCAAGGGAGAAGTCAAATTAGTACGTATGGTAGCCAAAATATGGTCAAGAGGTATAACAGGAGTAGGTACAGACTCCTCCTTGGACAGAGACGAAAATTGTCGAGAGAGGGCATCAGCCCTAACATTCTTACTACCAGGCAAGTAGGAGACCACATAATTAAACCGAGACAAAAATAGCGCCTATCTGGCCTATCTGGCGACAAACGTTTTGCTTCAGATAGATAAGTTAAATTCTTGTGGTCAGTAAGAATAAGCATTGGCACGCTAGTACCCTCGAGAAGATGCCTCCATTCCTTGAGTGCCAAAATTATTGCCAGTAATTCCCTGTCGCCAATTTCATAATTGCACTCCGCTGGAGACAATTTCTTAGAGAAGAAACCACATGGATACAAGGAACCGTCAGGCGTAGGACGTTAAGACAAGAGGGCACCTACTCCAGTCTCAGATGCATCGACCTCAAGAACAAAAGGCAGGACAGGGTTAGGATGAGCCAGAACTGGAGCGGCAGCAAAGGCAGTCTTAAGACTATCAAAGGCCTTAATGGCAGTAGGTGACCAATGGAGTGGATCATTCTCTTTACGGGTCATGTCTGTGATAGGTTTGACCCAGGAAGAAAAGTTTTTAATAAAATTTCTATAGTAATTAGTGAACCCCAAAAAACGTTGAATAGACCGAAGACCAACTGGGCGAGGCCACTGCAGAACTGCAGATAACTTGTCAGGATCCATGGAGAACCCTGCAACGGAGATAACATAACCTAGGAAGTCTGATGGAACTCACATTTCTCCAACATTGGTGTGTCCGGTCCACGGCGTCATCCTTACTTGTGGGAATATCTCTTCCCCAACAGGAAATGGCAAAGAGTCCCAGCAAAGCTGGCCATATAGTCCCTCCTAGGCTCCGCCCACCCCAGTCATTCTCTTTGCCGTTGCACAGGCAACATCTCCACGGAGATGGTTAAGAGTATGTGGTGTTTAATTGTAGTTTTTTATTCTACTATCAAGAGTTTGTTATTTTAAAATAGTGCTGGTATGTACTATTTACTCTGAAATAGAAAAAGATGAAGAATTCTGTTTGTGAGAGGAAGATGATTTTAGCAGACAGTAACTAAAATCCTTTGCTGTTTCCACATAGGACTGTTGAGATGAAGTAACTTCAGTTTGGGGAAACAGCAGACTTTTCTGCTTAAGGTATGACTAGCCATATTTCTAACAAGACTGTGTAATGCTGGAAGGCTGTCTTTTCCCCTCATGGGGACCGGTAAGCCATTTTCTTAGTCTCAAGCAGAATAAAGGGCTTAATATGGGCTATAAAACTGGTAGACTCTTTTATGGGCAAAATCGATTGCTTTATTTGGACATTTTATACATGTTTATGCTGGTTATAAACTTGGGGAACGTTTTTTAACGTCAGGCACTATGTTAGACACCTTTTCCAGTCAGGAAGGGCCTTCCCAGTTGTAGGCTGAGCCTCATTTTCGCGCCATTACTGCGCAGTTGTTTTTGAGAGCAAGACATGCAGATGCATGTGTGGGGACCTGAAGATAGTTGGAAAAGTTCCTAGAAGGCGTCATTTGGTATCTTATTCCCCTCTGGGCTTGGTAAAGTCGCAGCAAAGGCTGTAGCTGGGACTGTAGAGGGGTTAAAACTGTAACCGGCTCCGTTTTCGTTATTTTAAGGGTTAAAGCTCTGAAAATTGGTGTGCAATACTTTTAATGCTTTAAGACACTGTGGTGAAATTTTGGTAAATTTTGAACAATTCCTTCATATTTTTTCACATATTCAGTAATAAAGTGTGCTCTGTTTAAAATTTAAAGAGACAGTAACGGTTTTGTTTTAAAACGGTTTTTGTGTTTTACTGACAAGTTTAAGCCTGTTTAACATGTCTGTGCCTTCAGATAAGCTATGTTCTATATGTATGAAAGTCAATGTGTCTCCCCCTTCTAAATTATGTGATAATTGTGCCAAAGCGTCCAAACAAAGTATGGACAGTACTGTCACAGATAATGAAGTTGCCCAAGATGATTCATCAGATGAAGGGAGTAGACATGGTTCTACATCATCTCCTTCTGTGTCTACACCAGTTTTGCCCATGCAGGAGGCCCCTAGTACTTCTAGCGCGCCAATGCTTATTACCATGCAACAATTGACGGCTGTAATGGATAACTCCATAGCAAATATTTTATCCAAAATGCCTGCATATCAGAGAAAGCGCGATTGCTCTGTTTTAAACACTGAAGAGCAGGAGGGCGCTGATGATAATTGTTCTGTCATACCCTCACACCAATCTGAAGGGGCCATGAGGGAGGTTTTGTCAGATGGGGAAATTTCAGATTCAGAAAAAATTTCCCAACAGGCTGAACCTGATGTTGTGACAATTAAATTTAAATTTGAACATCTCTGCGCACTGCTTAAGGAGATGTTATCTACTCTGGATGATTGTGACAACCTGGTCATTCCAGAAAAATTATGCAAGATGGACAAGTTCCTAGAGGTTCCGGTGCACCTAGACGCTTTTCCTATACCCAAGCGGGTGGCGGACATAGTGAATAAGGAATGGGAGAAGCCCGGCATACCTTTTGTTCCCCCTCCTATATTTAAGAAATTATTTCCTATGGTCGACCCCAGAAAGGACTTATGGCAGACAGTCCCTAAGGGCGAGGGGGCAGTTTCTACTCTAAACAAGCGCACTACTATTCCTATCGAGGATAATTGTGCTTTCAAAGATCCTATGGATAAAAAATTGGAGGGTTTGCTTAAAAAGATTTTTGTACAGCAAGGTTACCTTCTTCAACCCATTTCGTGCATTGTTCCTGTCACTACAGCAGCGTGGTTCTGGTTCGAGGAACTAGAAAAGTCGCTCAGTAGAGAGACTCCATATGAGGAGGTTATGGACAGAGTTCACGCACTTAAGTTGGCTAACTATTTTATTTTAGATGCCGCTTTGCAAATAGCTAGATTAGCGGCGAAAAATTCTGGGTTTGCAATTGTGGCGTGCAGAGCGCTTTGGCTAAAGTCTTGGTCAGCGGATGTATCATCCAAGACAAAATTGCTTAATATCCCCATCAAGGGTAAAACTCTCTTTGGGCCAGAATTGAAAGAGATTATCTCAGACATCACTGGGGGAAAGGGCCACGCCCTCCCACAAGATAGGCCTTTCAAAGCCAAGAATAAGTCTAATTTTCGTTCCTTTCGTAATTTCAGGAACGGACCGGGCTCTAATTCTGCATCCTCTAAGCAAGAGGGTAATACCTCACAGACCAAACCAGCCTGGAAACCGATGCAAGGCTGGAACAAGGGTAAGCAGGCCAAGAAGCCTGCCGCTGCTAACAAAACAGCATGAAGGAGTAGCCCCCAATCCGGGACCGGATCTAGTGGGGGGCAGACTCTCTCTCTTTGCTCAGGCTTGGGCAAGAGATGTTCAGGATCCCTGGACGCTAGAAATAGTTTCTCAGGGTTATCTACTGGAATTCAAGGAACTACCCCCAAGGGGAAGGTTCCACATGTCTCACTTATCCTCAAACCAAATAAAGAGACGGGCATTCTTACATTGTGTAGAAGACCTGTTAAAAATGGGAGTGATACACCCAGTTCCAACGGCGGAACAAGGAATGGGTTTTTACTCAAACTGTTTGTAGTTCCCAAAAAAGAGGGAACTTTCAGACCAATCCTGGATTTAAAGATCCTAAACAAATTTCTCAGAGTACCATCGTTCAAGATGGAAACCATTCGAACGATTCTGCCCACAATCCAGGAAGGTCAATTTATGACTACCGTGGATCTAAAGGATGCGTATCTATATATCCCTATCCACAAAGAACATCATCAGTTCCTAAGGTTCGCCTTTCTGGACAAACATTACCAGTTTGTGGCCCTCCCATTCGGGTTAGCCACTGCTCCAAGGATTTTCACAAAGGTACTCGGATCCCTTCTAGCGGTTCTAAGACCAAGGGGCATTGCAGTAGTACCGTACTTGGACGACATTCTAATACAAGCGTCGTCTCTTTCAAAGGCAAAGGCTCACTCAGACATCGTTCTGGCCTTTCTCAGATCTCACGGATGGAAGGTGAACATAGAAAAAAGTTCCCTGTCTCCGTCGACAAGAGTTCCCTTCTTGGGAACAATAATAGATTCCTTAGAAATGAGGATTTTCTTGACAGAAGTCAGAAAGTCAAAACTTCTAAACGCTTGTCAAGTTCTTCATTCTATTCCTCGTCCTTCCGTAGCTCAGTGCATGGAAGTAGTAGGATTGATGGTTGCAGCAATGGACATAGTTCCTTTTGCGCGAATTCATCTAAGACCATTACAACTCTGCATGCTGAAACAGTGGAATGGGGACTATACAGACTTGTCTCCAGTGATTCAAGTAGATCAGAAGACCAGAGACTCACTCCGTTGGTGGCTAACCCAGGATCACCTGTCCCAGGGAATGAGCTTCCGCAGACCAGAGTGGGTCATCGTCACGACCGACGCCAGCCTAGTGGGCTGGGGCGCGGTCTGGGAATCCCTGAAAGCTCAGGGACTATGGTCTCGGGAAGAGTCTCTTCTCCCGATAAACATTCTGGAACTAAGAGCGATATTCAATGCTCTCAGGGCTTGGCCTCAGCTTGCAAAGGCCAGATTCATAAGATTCCAATCAGACAACATGACGGCTGTTGCGTATATCAATCATCAGGGGGGAACAAGGAGTTCCCTGGCGATGAAAGAAGTGACCAAAATAATACAATGGGCGGAGAATCACTCCTGCCACCTATCTGCGATCCACATTCCAGGTGTGGAAAACTGGGAAGTGGATTATTTGAGTCGTCAGACATTCCATCCGGGGGAGTGGGAACTCCACCCGGAGATTTTTGCCCAGTTGACGCAACTATGGGGCATTCCAGATATGGATCTGATGGCGTCTCGTCAGAACTTCAAGGTTCCTTGCTATGGGTCCAGATCCAGGGATCCCAAGGCGACTCTAGTGGATGCACTAGTAGCGCCTTGGACCTTCAACCTAGCTTATGTGTTTCCACCGTTTCCTCTCATTCCCAGGCTGGTAGCCAGGATCAAACAGGAGAGGGCCTCGGTGATCTTGATAGCTCCTGCGTGGCCACGCAAGACTTGGTATGCAGACCTGGTGAATATGTCATCGGTTCCACCATGGAAGCTACCTTTGAGACAGGACCTTCTTGTTCAGGGTCCATTCGAACAGCCAAATCTGGTCTCCCTCCAGCTGACGGCTTGGAGATTGAACGTTTGATTCTATCAAAGCGTGGGTTTTCAGATTCTGTGATAGATACTCTGGTTCAAGCCAGAAAACCGGTAACTAGAAAGATTTACCATAAAATATGGAAAAGATATATCTGCTGGTGTGAATCCAAGGGATTCCCATGGAATAGGATAAAAATTCCTAGGATTCTTTCCTTTCTACAAGAAGGTTTAGATAAAGGATTATCTGCGAGTTCTCTAAAGGGACAGATTTCTGCTTTATCTGTCTTACTACACAAACGACTGGCAGTTGTGCCAGATGTTTAAGCATTTGTTCAGGCTTTGGTTAGGATCAAGCCTGTTTACAGACCTTTGACTCCTCCCTGGAGTTTAAATCTAGTTCTTTCAGTTCTTCAAGGGGTTCCGTTTGAACCTTTACCTTCCATAGATATTAAGTTGTTATCTTGTAAAGTTTTGTTTTTGGTTGCTATTTCTTCTGCTAGAAGAGTTTCTGAGTTATCTGCTCTACAGTGTACTCCGCCCTATCTGGTGTTCCATTCAGATAAGGTTGTTTTGCGTACTAAGCCTGGTTTTCTACCAAAGGTTGTTTCCAACAAAAATATTAATCAGGAGATAGTTGTACCTTCTTTGTGTCCGAATCCAGTTTCAAAGAAGGAACGTTTGCTACACAATTTAGATGTAGTCCGTGCTCTAAAATTCTACTTTGAAGCTACAAAAGAGTTCAGACAAACTTCTTCTCTGTTTGTCGTCTATTCTGGTAAAAGGAGAGGTCAAAAAGCAACTTCTACCTCTCTTTCCTTTTGGCTTAAAAGCATCATCCGATTGGCTTACGAGACTGCCGGACGGCAGCCTCCTGAAAGAATCACAGCTCACTCCACTAGGGCTGTAGCTTCCACATGGGCCTTCAAGAACGAGGCTTCTGTTGATCAGATATGTAAGGCAGCGACTTGGTCTTCACTGCACACTTTTGCCAAATTTTACAAATTTGATACTTTTGCTTCTTCGGAGGCTATTTTTGGGAGAAAGGTTTTGCAAGCCGTGGTGCCTTCCGTTTAGGTAACCTGATTTGCTCCCTCCCTTCATCCGTGTCCTAAAGCTTTGGTATTGGTTCCCACAAGTAAGGATGACGCCGTGGACCGGACACACCAATGTTGGAGAAAACAGAATTTATGCTTACCTGATAAATTACTTTCTCCAACGGTGTGTCCGGTCCACGGCCCGCCCTGGTTTTTTAATCAGGTCTGATGAATTATTTTCTCTAACTACAGTCACCACGACACCCTATGGTTTCTCCTATTTTTTCCTCCTGTCCGTCGGTCGAATGACTGGGGTGGGCGGAGCCTAGGAGGGACTATATGGCCAGCTTTGCTGGGACTCTTTGCCATTTCCTGTTGGGGAAGAGATATTCCCACAAGTAAGGATGACGCCGTGGACCGGACACACCGTTGGAGAAAGTAATTTATCAGGTAAGCATAAATTCTGTTTTCTCGAGTTTACAAAACAGGCCGTTCTCACGTAGTCTCTAAAGAACCCGTGTAACATCAGAAAGATGAGCCTCAAGTGTGGGTGAGTGTATGAGGATGTTGTCTAAGTACACCACAACACACTGTTGCAACATATCTCGTAGGACATCATTAATAAATTCCTGAAAAACAGCAGGAGCATTACATAGGCCAAAGGGCATTACAAGATACTCATAATGCCAACTCCTGCTGTTAAATGCTGTTTTCCATTCGTGACCCTCCTTGATCCTAACGAGATTGTACGCTCCTCTCAAATCAAGTTTAGTAAAGACCGTAGCTCCCTTGAGGCGGTCAAAGAGTTCCGTAATGAGCGAAATAGGGTAAGCATTCTTAATGGTAAGACGATTAAGACCCCTATAATCCATACATGGTCTTAACGCGCCACCCTTTTTCTTCACAAAGAAGAAGCCAGCCCCTGCAGGAGAGTAGGATTTGCGGATGATCCCCCGCGAAAGAGCATCGGCAACATACTCCTCCATAGCACAATTCTCTGCAACAGACAGAGGGTACACCCGGCCCCGAGGAGGAATGGCTCTGGGTTGCAGGTCTATGGCACAATCGTAAGACCGGTGAGGAGGCAATGTACCGGCACGCACCTTGTCAAACACGTCTAGGAACTCTCAGTACTCCTCTGGCAATTGAGATACCGAAGAAGTACACAAGACTTTAACTGGTTTCCGAAGACAAGTGGAAATACATTGCAGGGACCACGACAAAATTTCGGACCTGCGCCAGTCGAGACTGGGATTGTGCTTTTGGAGCCAGGGATAGCCCAGAACAACTGGAAAATGCGGAGAGTTTATCACCTGGAACTGGAGGGTTTCAAAATGGAGAGCCCCAACAGCCATAGACAATGGAGCAGTTTCGTGAGTAACGAGTGCGGGCTGAAGGGGCCTGCCATCAATGGCCTCAATAGCAAGCGGAACGGACCGAGGCAAAACAGGAATGGAGTGCTTTGATACAAACGCACTGTCAATGAAATAGCCCGCAGCACCGGAGTCAACAAGAGCCTGAGTGACTATGGAGGAGTCCACCTAGGAAAGGACAACCGTGACCAAAGGTTTCTCCTTAAGCGGTTCCGGGGACAAGGATAAACCACCCAAGGTCTGCCCCCGACAGGACCTTAGGTGTGAGCATTTCCCAGCCGTGTAGGACAAGACTTCAAAAGGTGGCCCTGTAACCCACAATAGAGGCAGAGCCCCTCCCTCCTCCTAAAGGCCCTCTCCGCCGCGGAGAGGCACGTGAATCCCAACTGCATCGGCTCAGCAGTACCTGGTGACTCGGGACCAGGAGGCATGGGAGGAAAGGGAGGCATGGGTGGGAATGAACACGTAGGAGACAACGGAACAGGAGGCTTCCGCAAGCGCTCCTTGAAAGAGGGCCTCTCTCTGAGTCTGATGTCAATTAGGATCAAAAAAAGACACCAATGCCTCAAGATCCTCTGGTAAATCTCTGGCAGCAACTTCGTCTTTAATCGCATCAGAGAGCCCATGACAGAAGGCAGCAACAAGGGCTTCATTGTTCCAACCTACCTCTGCGGCAAGCGTACGGAACTCAATAGCATACTGAGCAACTGATCTTGTACCTTGCTGAATGGACAGGAGTCGTTCAGCAGCAGAGGAGGAGCGAGCCAGAACATCAAATACCCTTCGAAAGGAGGCCACAAATTCAGGGTAATTTGAAATCACAGGTTTATTAGTCTCCCACAAGGGATTAGCCCAGGCAAGAGCTGTGTCAGAGAGTAACGAGATGAGAAATCCCACCTTAGCTCTGTCAGAGGGAAACGCCTGAGGTAACATCTCAAAGTAAATGCCCACCTGCTTCAAAAACCCTCTGCACAGAATAGGATCGCCTCCATTTTGCTGAGGTAGAGGTGCAGCACTGGACATTTTCCTGGTAGGACTAGGTGCAGCAGCGGAAACAGGAGCAGCCATAACTTGCGGGACACTTTGGTCCAAATGTGCAGTGCGAGTCAGCAGGGTTTGCAAGCGGTGATCCTGTACATCTATCCTGGAAATGATGGCAGGTAAAGGTGGATAATTAGCAGCATCAGGATTCATGGCCTTTGCGTAATGTCAGGGTGCCAGGAATCAGACTGAGACGAGAAGTGCAAAAATAATCATACCTTTATTAATAACAAAAAATAATAAAAAGTCCACAAGTCAAATAACAAGCCAGAAATCAAAACCCGAGCTGGAAGTCAGGAGCCAAAGCGAATAGTCAGACGAGCCAGAATCAGGAACAAGGAAAACAGCAGAGCCAGGAACAAGCCAGGGATCAGGAACCAGGAAGGACGTCAGGCAGCCAGGTAATACACAGGAACTCTCACAAACAGGTCTGAGACAACGCAAAGGCAAAGCATACTGAACAGAGGCCCTTTAAATAATAAGTGATGACATCACAATTCTGAGACTGCATCCTGTCTCACATGGATGATGCACACCAGTCTGGCCATAAAAGGAAGTGCAGGGAATGAGCAGCATCTCCCACAATGCACCATAGTCAGGAAGAGAGGTGAGTAAAATGGCTGCCAGCAGCACATGGCAAACACAACAGGGAAAACCCCCTGACAGTATGTTGTCATAAATTTGTGATCTTAAATCAAAAATATTATCATTTGTGTGGGAGTTGCTTTTTGATTTACTTTTTATATGTTCTCTAATAAGAGGTTCGTTGTTTGCATATAATAGGTTCTCAAGTCTAAAAAATTCTGTAACATATCAAAGATCTGATTATCATGAAAAGAATAGAGATGATGGTAATATTACAAATAATAAGAATAAATCACAAACTACATCTTCCAAACCACATGATTTTTTTAGAGTTAGGCCACAGCTCCCACTCAGGGAGAAGAAAAAGATGACACTCAGAAAGAGAGGAAATAGAGGAGGTAAACCAAAGGGACCTAAGAGACCAACAGTATCCCCAGAGAGCACAATTTCAAGAAATGAAAAGAAAGAAGTAGTTAACACACAAAAAGGATCTATAATCTTAGTAAAATACAGTTAGATGACTCACAAATTCAAGTACTCAGCAAAGGATTATCTTTTGCACCCACACAATCAATTGAAAAGTTTAACATATTTATCGATACCCATAAATTTGTTAGGAATTTAACCTTGAAAAAATGTTTCATAAAGAATCCGGTTGAAAAACAACTAACAGATGATATAGCCTCTACATCTAATACAGATAATAACACTGCAATTAAAGTTGAAACTAAAACTTTCTTTAAAGATGAAAGGGGTTACATCCACACAGATTTAAAAAGAAAGTCCAACTTTTATCCCAAAAATTAAAAAGGTAAAATACATAGATCTTGAAAAATTAATTACGGCTGATATAACTAATCTCAAACAAAATAAAAACATGAAACAAAACCTGACTAGAAAACAGAGATCACTTATCTCTGAACTAGAAAAGAACAACGAAGTAATTATCAAACCGGCGGATAAGGGAGGGGGAATAGTCATCCTAGATAAATTACAATATGATAACATGGTATTTAAACTCTTAGATGACACGGATACGTACAAACGGATGACTTCAAATCCTACTAAAGTCTATCAGATTTTTTTGAAACACCACCTGACAAAAGCTAAGACAGTGGGAAAAATTACAGATAAGGAATACGATTTTCTATAATCAAATTTCCCTAGAATCCCTATCATATACGCACTCCCAAAAATACACAAATCCATAGCCAACCCTCCTGGCCGTCTCGGGATTATCTCGGGTATAAATTTTCTTACATCAAATATATTGGCTTACATTGACAAATTCTTACAACAACACGTCAAAAGCCTCGATTCTTACTTGAGAGACTCTACTAGTTTACTTATGATACTCAAGGACATTAAGTGGCAATCTGACTATCTATTAGTCACTTGCGACATGTCCTCATTATACACTTGCATCAAGCATATAGACGGTATAAATTCAGTCAAACATTTTTTAACTAAAGAAGGGGATATGCCATCAAACCAGATTGATTTCATTCTGGAAGGCATTAACTTTATTCTCGCTCACAATTATTTTTTGTATAATGAAACATTCTATGAACAGGTTTGCGGAACTGCGATGGGAACCAAATTTGCCCCTAGTTACGCAAACCTGTTCATGGGACTATGGGAGAACAACTTTCTAACCCAAAGTGAATATAAAGACAACTTTCTAGTATATATAAGGTATATAGATGATTTATTTTTTATCTGGAAAGGTAACGAAGTAGACCTTATACAATGCATCCAAAGCATGAATAACAATGACAAGAATTTAACGTTCACCCATACTTATAATAAAAAAAAAATACATTATTTAGACTTGGAAATTTCTACTGAAGGAGATAAGATCAACACAAAAACATACTTTAAAGGGACACTGTACCCAAAAAAATTCTTTCATGATTCAGTTATGATAAATCTAAAATTGAAGAAGCTATAGAACAGGTAAAAAATATAGAAATAAATGATATTCTAAACTATAATACAAAGAGTAGAATAGTACACGAGAACAAAGTAAATGAAAAACTAAACATCCCTTTTATTACCCAATATGGGGAAGATAAATCTACTATAGAAAAAAATAATTAAAAAGCTTTGGAATATTTTAAGTTATGACCCAGATATAGGTCCTTATCTACCAAGCAAACCAAAATTTGTCTATAGAAGAGCAAAAACGCTTAAGAGCAGGCTAGCCCCTTCTATGAAAAACACTGGAAATAGAGGAGTGGAAAAAGTGATATTAGGCTCTGATCTTAAAGGATTTTGTCCTTGTCATATATGCAAGGCCTGCAGACATTCTAAAAAAAACACATACTTTCATTTCCAACACTACCAAACAGGAATATAAGATTAAAAACACTATCAGGTGTATGGTAAACACGTCATCTATCTTATAGAATGCAAAAAATTTAACATTCAATATACAGGAGAAACAGAAAGGACGATAAGAGAAAGGATAAGAGAGCATATTCTCTCAATTGAAAATTCAGAAGATAAAAAGAATTTGGAGCTCCCAGTCCCAAAGCACTTCAGATGATAGAGTTTTATCATCTGAAGTGCTTTGTAGTGTAAAACTCATAACTACTGACTTTAAAATGCGTTACGAATCTTGACGGGGTAGGGTGTACCGCTCACTTTTTGGCCTCCCAGGACAAGCTCGTAATACCGGCGCTATGGAAGTCCCATAGAAAAAAAGACTATATGCAAACTGCGTAAATTGATTTGCGGTAAGGCCAAAAATGTGTGCGGTGCCCCTAAATCTTCAAGACTCGTAATACCAGCGGGAGTAAAAAAGCAGCGTTATGAGGCTTAACGCTGCTTTTTTGCTCATAACGCAAGACTCGGAATCTAGCCGTTAGTTTTTAATTTGACATAAGAGAAAATACCCTACTGTAAAACTTAGAAGTAATGCAGTTACTGTTAGGTGATACAATTTTGAATCATTTGACATTTAAGTTATATTGCACTGGGGTCTGTGTGTGTATGTATATATATATATATATATATATATATATATTATTTATATATAATAAATATAATGATCAATTCTTCAGCTTGCCATGCCACTCAAAACCTAAATATTTAAGCCTCTAGCCACACAACCATATACTCCGGTCCACAGGGAGTGAGTGTGAGAGCCCCAAACTAGGCAGTGAGATCTTTTACCAAATGCACTGCACTGAAAACATCAAATAAATAAATAATGCATATAATCCGTGTATATTTAACCTTTTAGCTGTGACCGGGCGTGCAGAGGTACTACATGTCTTACCTCTACCAATGTGAGCTCCGCCTGCGGAGTTCGTAGGGGTGACGTCATGACGTGGTGCGGCGGCGCAGCTCCTCCATGAATGCTATCCGCAGGAGCAGATTGTAAGACACAGTGCTGCGCATTGACATATTGGGGATATCAGTGAGTTTGGAGCCGATACCGATAGAAATTAGGGTAATTGGCCCAAACAATCGGCAGCCCCGATTATCGGTCGACCCCTAATTTTTAGAAACCCCACCTAAATTGCCACAGGTGTGGAAGTTCCTATATAAATCCAATCAGCCCATCACTCTGGAAGAAGTTATTGAACAGTGTACCTTGTTCTTACCTGCTTCAGCTCTCCCTGTACAACAACCTTGTCCTTATTTTGTTTCCTGCTAGAACTTCCCCGAATCTTGCTGTACCTGCTGTGTTTCCCGTACCTGCTGAGCCTCCTGTTCTTGCTGTACCAGTGGCACCTTAGCTGAATCCTGGTGTACTAGCTGCACCTACCTGGTATCCAGTGTCAGCCTCACTAACTGTACCTGCTGAGTCTCCTGTAATTGCTGAATTCTGCTGTATCCGCTGCACCTATCTGGTATCCTATACCAGTCTGACCAACTGTACCTGCTGGGTTTTCTGTGCCTGCTGAGACTCTTGTACTTGATGTACCATCTGTACCTATCTGGTATCCTGTACCAGCCTCACCACCTGTACCTGCTGAACTGATCTCATGGTACCTGATCTTTGGCCTTTCCTTGGGCTCTTGTTGCTGGACTGATCTCCTGGTACCTGACCTTTGGCCTGTCCTTGGGCTCTTGTTGCTGGACTGATCTCCTGGTACCTGACCTTTGGCCTGTCCTTGGGCTCTTGTTGCTGGACTGATCTCCTGGTACCTGACCTTTGGCCAATTCTCAGTTTAAGTTTCTCTTGTTTTATTAAAGCCCTTTTAATTGACTTTTTGATTCCTGTGCATTTGAGTTCAACTAATTTATACCCTCACAAAATACATCGTGCAGATAACGACAATGTGTCGTCATACTCACTTAATGTCCTTTTAATCAAGTTTTACAGAGGTTGAAGGGAGCAGAAACCCCCCACAATTTTCATAGGTAAATAGCAGGACAAACACACAAATATATAACTAATGTATGCTGCATATTTTCTATGCTTAAAGGGACAGTCTAGTCAAAAATAAACGTACATGATTCAGATAGGGCATGTTATTTTAAACAACTTTCCAATTTACTTTTATAATCAAAGTTGCTTTGCTTTCTTGGTATTCTTAGTTAAAAACTAAACCTAGGTAGACTCATGTGCTAATTTCTAGGCCCTTGAAGGTCGCCTCTTATCTAAATGCATTTGACAGTTTTTCACAGCTAGAGGGCATTAGTTAATGTGTGCATTATGGATAACATTGTGCTCACACCTATGGAGTTACTTATGACAGTCTGTCAAAAGAACTAAAATAAGGGGGCAGTCTGCAGAGGCTTAGATACAAGGTAATCACAGAGGTAAAAAGTATATTAATATAACCATGTTGGTTATGCAAAACTTGGGAATGGATAATAAAGGGGTTATCTATCTTTTTAAACTAACAATTCTGTAGTAGACTGTCCCTTTAAAGGGACATGAAGCCACTAATTTTTATTTCATGACTCTGATAGAGCATACAATTTTAAAAACTTTATATCAAATGTTATTTGTTCTCTTGATATCTTTTGTTGAAAAGCAGGGACATAAGCTCAGGAGCAAGCACTATATGGCAGCAGTTTGCTAGAATGTTATCCATTTGTAAGAGCATTCAAAGGCAGCACTATTTCCTGCCTCATAGTGATCCAGACACCTACCTCGGTATCTCTTCAACGAAGAATTACTTGGGAACGAAGCAAATTTGACAATAGAAGTCATTTGGAAACTTTTTTAAAATTGTATGCTTTGTCTGAATCACAAAATAAATTTTTTTGGGTTTCATATCCCTTTAATTAAATATTTTAGTGGTGATTTTACTTTAAATCAGATATTAGACTAAGAATAGTAGTATAATGAATTCAAAGTATCTGAAGTCATTTATTTTGTATTCTCTTGTTAAAGGCCTGTTTGGAACTGAGAGAGTACGAGGCCTCGCGTGATTTCCTGGTTAAAGTTCAGAAGCTGGAACCGTTTAATCTGGAAATAAACAGTGAGCTGAAAAGGCTGGAAAGGTGAGTCCTAGTTATTTTAATGTTTTTCTCTACAATTCATTATCTAATAACATAGCTCACCAATGAAAAGATTCAAGAAACAAAGGGCGCGATCCGATATAGATCGCAGTTTGCGGCGCAAGCGAGGGAACCCGCGTCGCCCGCAGTTTCAGCTCGCAACTCGAGCTATCCCATATATGGCGCCGTCAGATGCTAACGTGCCGTAAGTCTGACAAACCAGCGATGTCCAGAAATCTGCGCAAGTACAAATTTCTGGCATCGCCAGTGACTTGCGGCACGTTAGAAACTGCCGGCGCCTAC
Organism: Bombina bombina; assembly: GCF_027579735.1. NCBI lineage: Eukaryota > Metazoa > Chordata > Amphibia > Anura > Bombinatoridae > Bombina > Bombina bombina. Next base: position 279,918,202 of record NC_069501.1, read on the forward strand.
AAAACCTGACTAAAGTCTAAATCACCCGCACTGTCTAACACGCCTCCCTAACATAGCCCGACACGTCTAACACGCCTCCCTAACATAGCCCGACACGTCTAACCCTCTATCCGCTATCCCCCCTCACTAGCCTAACAATAAAATATGTATTAACCCCTTAACCGCCGCTACCTAATAAAGTTATTAACCCCTAAACCGGCGCCAGCTATATTAAATCTATAACCCCCTAAAGTGAGCCCCTAACACCGCCGCCATCTACCTTACCTACCCCCTAAAGTGAGCCCCTACCCCGCCGCTATCTATTTTAAAATTATTAACCCCTAATCTAATCCCCCTACCCCGCCGCCATCTATATTAAATTATTCAACCCCTAAAATACTAAACTATCCCTACCACTAAACCTAAGTCTAACCCTACAAATAGCCCTGAAAAGGGCTTTTTGCGTGGCATTGCCCCAAAGTAACAGCTCTTTTGCCAGCCCTTAAAAGGGCTTTTTGCGGGGCATGCCCCAAAGTAACAGCTCTTTTGCCAGCCCTTAAAAGGGCTTTTGGCGGGGCTTTGTCACAAAGTAAACTGCTCTTTTGCCTACAATCTACATCCCCCTACACCGCGGCCACCTATAATAAATGCATTAACCCCTAATCTAATCCCCCTACACCGCCGCCAGCTATATTAACTATATTAACCCTAATTATATTAGGGTTAATATAGTTAATATAGTTATTATATTATATATATTAACTATATTAACCCTAATTATATTAGGGTTCATATAGTTAATATCGTTATTATATTATATATATATTAAGTATAATAACCCTATCTAACAATAACATCCTAACTAAACTCTTATTAAAATAAATCTAATATTAATATTATTAATTAAAATATTCCTATTTAAATCTAAATACTTACCTATAAAATAAACCCTAAGATAGCTACAATATAATTAATAATTACATTATAGCTATGTTAGGGTTTATATTTATTTTACAGGTAAATTGTTAATTATTTTAACTAGGTATAATAGCTATTAAATAGTTATTACCTATTTAATAGCTACCTAGTTAAAATAATTACCCAATTACCTGTAAAATAAATCCTAACCTAAGTTACAAATACACCTACACTATCAATAAATTAAATAAACTACAAATATCTATCTAAAAATACAATTAAATAAACTAAACTAAATTACAAAAAAAAAAAAAACACTAAATTACAAAAAATAAAAAAAAGATTACAAGATTTTTAAGCTAATTACACCTATTCTAAGCCCCCTAATAAAATAATAAAGCCCCCCAAAATAAAAAAAATTCCCTGCCCTATTCTAAATTAAAAAACGTTCAAAGCTCTTTACCTTACCAGCCCTTAAAAGGGCCTTTTGTGGGGCATGCCCCAAAGAATTCAGCTCTTTTGCATTTAAAAACATATACAATACCCCCCCCCCATTACAACCCACCACCCACATACCCCTATTCTAAACCCACCCAAACCCCCCTTAAAAAAGCCTAACACTACCCCCCTGAATATCTCCCTACCTTGTCTTCACCACACCGGGCCGAACTCCTCATCTGATCCGGGCGATGTCTTGCTCCAAGCGGCAAAGAAGAATTCTTCCTCCGGCGACGTCTTCCTCCAAGCGGCAGCAAAGTCTTCTTCCTTCCGGCAGCATCTTCCATGAAGCGGCATCTTCAATCTTCTTTCGCTCCGCCACCGCGGAGCATCCATCCCGGCCGACGACTGAACGACGAATGAGGTACCTTTAAATGACGTCATCCAAGATGGCGTCCGCCGAATTACGATTGGCTGATAGGATTCTATCAGCCAATCGGAATTAAGTTAGAAAAATCTGATTGGCTGATTGAATCAGCCAATCAGATTCAAGTTCAATCCGATTGGAAGATTGAAGATGCCGCTTCATGGAAGATGCTGCCGGAAGGAAGAAGACTTTGCTGCCGCTTGGAGGAAGACGTCGCCGGAGGAAGAATTCTTCTTTGCCGCTTGGAGGAAGACGTCGCCGGAGGAAGAATTCTTCTTTGCCGCTTGGAGCAAGACATCGCCCGGATCGGATGAGGAGTTCGGTCCGGTGTGGTGAAGACAAGGTAGGGAGATCTTCAGGGGGGTAGTGTTAGGCTTTTTTAAGGGGGGTTTGGGTGGGTTTAAAATAGGGGTATGTGGGTGGTGGGTTGTAATGGGGGGGGGGGTATTGTATATGTTTTTAAATTCAAAAGAGCTGAATTCTTTGGGGCATGCCCCACAAAAGGCCCTTTTAAGGGCTGGTAAGGTAAAGAGCTTTGAACTTTTTTTAATTTAGAATAGGGCAGGGAATTTTTTTTATTTTGGGGGGCTTTATTATTTTATTAGGGGGCTTAGAATAGGTGTAATTAGCTTAAAAATCTTGTAATCTTTTTTTTATTTTTTGTAATTTATTGTTTGTTTTTTTTGTAATTTAGTTTAGTTAATTTAATTGTATTTTTAGATAGATATTTGTAGTTTATTTAATTTATTGATAGTGTAGGTGTATTTGTAACTTAGGTTAGGATTTATTTTACAGGTAATTGGGTAATTATTTTAACTAGGTAGATATTAAATAGTTAATAACTATTTAATAGCTATTATACCTAGTTAAAATAATTAACAATTTACCTGTAAAATAAGTATAAACCCTAACATAGCTACAATGTAATTATTAATTATATTGTAGCTATCTTAGGGTTTATTTTATAGGTAAGTATTTAGATTTAAATAGGAATATTTTAGTTTATAAATGAATTAGATTAATTTAATAAGAATTTAGTTAGGGGTGTTAGGGTTAGATAGTTAATATAGTTAATATAAATACTATAGTAACTATATTAACGATATTAACCCTAATATAATTAGGGTTAATATAGTTAATATATATAATGTAATACCTATATTAACTATAATATACTTAGGGTTAATATAGATAATATAGCTGGCGGCGGGGTAGGTAGATTAAATTAGGGGTTAATAATTTTAATATAGATGGCGGCGGTGTAAGGGGCTTACATTAGGGGTTAATAATATTAATATAGCTGGCGGCGGTATAGGGGGATTAGATTAGTGGTTAATAATTTTTATATAGGTGGCCGCGGTGTAAGGGGTCAGATTAGGGGATAGATAAGGTAGATGGCGGCGGTTTTAGGGGTTCACATTAGGCGATAGATAAAGAAGTTTGGGCCGTTTTTAGGGGCTCACAGTAGGCGGTTAGTTTATGTAGATGGCGGCGGGGTCCGGGAGCGGCGGTTTAGGGGTTAATAACTTTATTAGGGATTTCGGGGGGGGGGGGGATCGCGGTTGACAGGTAGCTAGACATTGCGCATGCGTTAGGTGTTAGGTTTTATTTAGCAGATCGCGGTTGACAGGTAGATAGACATTGCGCATGCGTTAGGTGTTAGGTTTCTTTTCTAGTTAGTTTAGGGAGTTACGGGGCTCCAATAGTCAGCGTAAGGCTTCTTACGGCTGCTTTTTGTGGCGAGGTGAAAATGGAGTAAGATTTCTCCATTTTCGCCACGTAAGTCCTTACGCTGCATATTGGATACCAAACTGCGCTGGTTTGGTATACCTGCCTATGGCCCAAAAAACTACGGGCGACGGCAGAAATATACGGGCGTAACTTCTAGGTTACGCCGTATATGTGATACCAAACCAGCGTAAATATTGGCGTCGCCGGCTTTTGCGGGCGACGATTTTTATCGGATCGACCCCTAGATCTGTAATACAACTTTACATTACCATAGGGGAAATAAGTGGTGCTACACGGATAATATAATTAATTCTATCAAATTGCAAGGGGAAGTTACTTGGAAAGTGGTATTACCAGTCCCATGTCCACCGAATAAACTGTGTCTGCAAACATCTCCTTAAAGATGAGATAGTAATATAAGATAATAAATCGTATATATATATAAAAAAAACTCTGCAATATACTTTCACTATTTATTTTGAGGTTTGGGAAACTTTGCCTCCTCCTACTAGGAATGTATATCCCATTAGTAACAGCTTGTGGACTCTTGCCACCATGAAATAAATGAATTTATCAGGTAAGTTCTTACATAAATTATGTTTTTCATTTGGGTATACGACTTATAGGTTTGGTATTTCAATGCATGTAAAGGTCTTCCATCCTTTAAAGGGACATTAAACACGTTGAGATAGTAATATAAATTGATAAATCACACACACACACACACATATATATATATATATATATATATATATATATATATATATATATATATATAGGGTCTGCAAAATACTCTCATTACTTATTTTGTCCCTTTTTTCTGCAATTTCATTCTGAAATTATCAGCTTTTCACTTCCTGTTAGAAATGGATGTGCAGGACACTGTTATATTCCACACAGCCATTGGCTGCACACTCTAGGGACCTATCTATAACTGTCTCTTATTGGCCACAGCAGAGAGGGCAACCTAAGTTACAACATGGCAGCTCCCATTGTTTTATAGACACTAAAACTTTACACTTATTTTATCACTATTTAAATAACTAATTAAATAAATCTACATGTTATTCTCAGACCAATCTTTTCTTTGAATGTATCATTCTATCTAGCATTTATTTAATGTTTAATGTCCCTTTAATGCAAAGTTCCAGTAGTAAAAAGTCAGTAACAAGGAACTCAGGGCTTCATTATACACTGCTCTCGATCAGTGACGGAAAACCTGCAATGCTGCGGTTCGCAGGTAAGAGGGGCCCACTGCCTTACAGCTTTTCAGGACCGCTGTAGCATCGCATCACCTGCTGGGGACCAGTGGCAGGGAGCATACCACAACAGTGTATGATAGCTTTAAAGGCTACAGTTATATATTTTTTTTTAATTTTTTTGGAAAAATATTTTTTTATTGAGGTTAAATGTAGTAATACAAATAAATAAAGGCACCCATAAACAAAGATTCCAATAAATCATACAAGATTAATATAAAGGCACAATAGAAGTATGAGTCTATTACAGTTCTAGACATAAATTCTGTGGATCTTTGGGGTAGCGTGGACATTCTGCTTACAGGGCTTATGATGTAGTCTGCTGTCCCACCATCCAGTGATAGGAGAAGCCAGTCTACCTTACAGGGCTAGTGGAAAGGAATGATAGTCTAAAATAAGCTAACTTAGAATGTCCAAGCGGATGTTATGTAGGGTGATATGAAACCTCTTTTTTATAATCTGAAGAAAGTAAAAATGGTCCCCGTTTTGCGTTGGGAATTATGAACTAGTTTAACTAGGAGAGAGATAGGAAATAGAGGCAAAAGGGGGAGTTGGTAATATAGATAATGGGGTAAGGGTATTTCAGCGGACAAGAGCCGCTCTAGGTGGGATAAGGGGAGGGAAGGGGGGGCGGAGCCAAAGGTGATATTAAGGGGAGGGGGTGATTCAAGGCTACAGTTGTTGTGAATAGCACTGAATTTAAACTTTAAGATAGCATAGTAAGAGATGTTTATAGGTAGATACCACATACTATACCAGTGCTATCACTGTTAAAGTACCCATAGAATAATAGTAATCTGAGGCATTGTGTACAGGTGGGAACAGAGTAATTTCATACTATGCAGCCCTCTAGTGGATGTATAAGTAGGTATGGAAAGGGGAAGCTAGACAGATAATTGTCTGAGATACAGATGGCTAGATAACTCTATATTTCTAAACATATAGTCACATAATAAACAGGTAGACTCAGTATTTTAGTTCAGCCATAAAGCACAATGATGTATAATCAGTAACATGCTATAATAAAATAATTGTGAGCATAATAACCTGTACTGACTCTCTGCATCTATTCTGTTAGAGGACTGTAGTTTGTGAGTTCCCAACACCACTAAGGATAGCAATACTTTTCTGTTAGTGTGTAAATAAGGGGCACATCTGAAACTAAGGGGGTGTTAATAAGGTATGGAGAGGGATAGTAAACCATGTATAGAAAATCCTGTATGACTGGATAGAACTTAAACTGCTAATCACAAGTCACAAATGTTCCCTAAACTTTTTTTTAAAAAAAAGATAAATAAATATATTATTTGAGTGTTCAATTGCTATTAATTTATATGCGGTCTTTAAACCTTCAAAAATATTTATCTGCCCCCTCAGTATATTAAAAAGCTGGTCATTGTCAAGGGTCCCTCAGACTTTGTCACCCCTTTGGACAAGCAAGGCAAATAGGGCATAATGGATCTTATTTATCTTCAGATGACATACCTTACTTAACAATAGGGAAATGAGTGCTTTAAAATCTGTGAGCTTTACTAGATGGAGTGATGTGGCAACAAATAAACATGCATATAGGATTACCATATAAATGGCTTCTGGCACAAAATAATTAAACCATAACACAAGAGAAACTGACAGGGTAGATTTCTGATAGGGAATAAAAACTACAATAAACTGTTAAACTTAGAAATAATAGAAAGCATGGCAAACAGAAAGTGCATGGATAATTGAGTCTTTTAACCGACTCCGAAAAAAGACAAGTCTTGTGAAATAGTATGCCTCAAGGTACCATGCATTAGAAGCTATCTATTATTAATTTGGATGGCTAATAAATAGATATACACTAGCGGAAGTTAACATCTACATTACCACTCAATACAAATAACATATTTAGATATGATCTCAAGCTAATAATTGAGTATGTATAAACTTGTGTGTTTAACACTAGAATAGAAGCCATTAAACATAAATCAGTCTGCGAGAGTCCTGTGCGCAAGGGAAATGGAACAGTGAAATTCCCCTGTTTGCCCTGTGAAGTCTAAAACATCAGACAATAATATCTTCATAACGGACTTTATCCGTTGACTTCCAAGCTGCATAGCTATAAATGTCAGGCCAGCTGTGAGAGGACTCAAAAAGAGCGGGTGTGAGGATGACCCATCAACAGCGGTGTAAAATGCTGCTTTACCCCACTCCAGCTCTGATAGTAGGCAAAGGAATAAGCTGTGTGAGCGAGGATGATGTGTCTGTGTAAGACCGGATCCATCTGGGGCCATAGTAGCAGAGCTTCTCAATAAATCTCGGGTGCCCGCCACACTTAGCGCCAACCTCTCTTTGCAACCTGCTGTAGTAATTTGTGAGATTCTCGGGACAACCGGAATTGTGCTGGGAGGCATGTCGGGAACCTCCGATCAGAGTAGATGACATCGCAGCTTGGGGAGAGAACCTGCCGCTCATCAGCAGTCCTCCCCACTTCTGAGTTATCTTCCGGCTCGCCAGTGAGTTACGGTCCTCAGCCTCCGCCTGTATCTGTGTGGAGTGTAAGGAGTGCAATTGACGGCTCTTCAGAGAAGTCATCTGGTCGTCCTTAGTCTCTTGTATAATTCCAATTTCCATGGCATCATGGCTCTGAGGGTTCAAGGGGCAAGTTACTGGCAATAGATCGTGCGATAGAGGGATCAGTAGTGTAGCCAGGCTCTCCCTGAGGCTCTGGTAATAAACATCGAGAAGCCCCTGGGTTCGGATTTCCCATGCTTCCACCGCTTCCATGTTGAGTTTAGCCCCTCAGAGCAAATCACTTCCACCTCACCAGTATAGATTAGGGCAGTCCAGGGACCCAAAAAAGAGTATATCGAGGATAGCTTTTCCCTCAGTTTCTGACAACGGCCCAAATTAGAGAGCCTAGTGGGAGATACAGCATGGTGCACCGCATGGCATGATTGGGAAGCCGTAATCTTACATGTCTCCGTTGCAGATGGCTTTTTCTTTCTCCTGTCTTCCACACAAAATGTATAGCTGGGTTCATGTAGGAGATTATGCACATATCTGAGGCTCAAATGTTAAGTTATTTTCCATTTTTCTAAAGTATGAGCTTGGAGCTCTATACATGGACGTCTATCAGCATCGGCAGTTGGCTCCGCCTCCCAGTTATATTTTTATAGTCATATATACACCACTGATTTCCTTAAATTATTTGAATATCATTTCGAGTAGCTTTTTCCAACTGTTAAGTGCACCTGGAATGCTCCCAGGCATAGCACAGCTTGTGGTGAAATAGTGCTTTGGGTCTGGTGGCGGATTTTTGTTATAGTTCCTGGTTGTACATTGTCTTGCTTTTCTTGTTTCCTTCACAATTTATATTACTATTTCCAAAGAAGTATAGACTGTCCACAGCTCCAATTTCTCTCATAAAACCAATCCTTTTTTAGATCATCTTAAAATACAAACATGGGACATTCCCGGTGCGTTCGCCCATAATCATGCAATGCACATTACCACTACTGTGTTTTTTTATACCATAAATTACAGGCTTCTTTTCAACTTCTGGTATAAAAAATCCACAGTTGCATGTTTATATTTTAAGATGATCTAATAAAGGATTGGTTTTATGAGGGAAATTGGTGCTGTAGACACATTCTGTACTAATTTGGATGATTTGAGGAGGTGAGCAGAGACCACTGTCTACAACTGCACCTTAAAGTCCTATTGGCTGCTGAGTGACACTTATGGTTGACTCTATATTACTATTTCCCTAGGTCTAATATAGCTAAAATATTTAAATATGTTGTGTAACCTATAGTGGTATGTGTGCTGTTTTACGTACTCATTGTTACTTTGAATCTCTAAACCATGATAGCCTTAACTTAATTACTAACTGCATTTTCATATAATTTTTTTCCACATGGAAATGTTTTTTATTTTTTCTCAGTATTCAATACATAATTGTATTGCTTTCCCACTTAGTTGTTATCAGGAATACATGGACAAGCAAAGAGACATGTGCTGCCGTATGTTTCTCTCTACAGCCAGAAGACATTAATGGTAATATCATTATCTGTATTAATATAATCATTTTTAATATTCTTTATTATCAATAGAAACAGTTGTATTGTTTTTTTGTAATACACTTTATCAATATATAACCTTCATATGCACATTCTGTTATTGGTGTTTTATTTGAGTTGAATTTAAGAATTGAGCAGATTGACATTTAAAACATCAAACTGTAAAATGCACTTAATGTACATCAAAAAAATTGTAGTTCTTACAAAAGCAGCTGGGCTCACATCCTATAGTACGTTAGTTCTCTTAGGTAAGACTTGCTGTACACTGCATAAGTGGAACTCACTCAAATAATATTTAGAATTAAATGTTATTTCCCTGTTGCTGTATGACAAAAATGTGCATTATCATAAATATAGTGTATGTATGCTGTATATGTATATATATATATATATATATATATATATATATATATATATATGTGTGTGTGTGTCTGTGTGTGAGATGGTTTTTAGTACCATCTACACTATTGTTGTTTTTATTTGCTTTTAGGTTTAATTTATTATTTAAAAAAAAAAATCTTTTTTTGGATTGGAGTTTCTCCCAACCACCAAAGGTTCTCACCATCAGGAACAGGAACACTAGCCCATTAATTGGGTTTGACCTAAAAGACCGTTGACTTTATTCTCACCATCAGGAACCTCAGACGGACTCTCACCACTAGGAAAATAAGGTTTCCTGTTCTACACATTATTAGCTTTTGACTTTTATTTGGATCTTCACATTTAGCCTTTTTTAGGATTTTGTTTCTTGGATTACAATCACTGACTTTGTTCTTATTTTTCTTTTTTTTTCTTTTTTTTGATCACTGACTTCATTTTTTGAGCAGCATTTTTTCATTTTTTTTCCTTTGTAATTTTTTCAAATTTTCACATCATTTTTTTCACTTTTGAATAAGCAAGTAGACACTGTCTGTTTTCTTTATATTTGCAATCACTAAGGATAATTTTTCACTCCTTTTTTTATACACATTATCACCACCAACACTGGTACACATCTCTTACGGTATCCTCCTCCTAGTCGATATCAGCAATCCATACATTTGATTTACTGCATTTTTTAATCCACACATTGGATTGATTTCTTTCAGACATTGTTTGGAATATTAACTTTCTCATATTTTTATTGGGGCTACTATTATTATTGCCTCTGCATCATTTTATAGTCAGTGTTTTCTCCTACATTGCTGTATCCGGTCCACGGCTTCATCCATAGTTGTGGGATATTCTCAATCCCTACAGGAAGTGGCAAAGAGAGCACACAGCAAAGCTGTCCATATAGCTCCCCTCAGGCTCCGCCCCCCCAGTCATTCTCTTTGCCGCTCTAACTAGTAGCATCTCCCCGGGGGTGGTAAAGAGTATGTGGTGTTAGTTGTAGTTTTTTATTTCTTCTATCAAGAGTTTGTTATTTTAAAATAGTGCCGGCTTGTACTATTTACTCTGCAGCAGAAAGTGAAGAAGATTTCTGCTAAGAGGACTATGATTTTAGCACCAGTAACTAAAATCCATTGCTGTTCCCACGCAGGACTGTTGAAACCAGATAACATCAGTTGGGGGGAAGAGTTTGCAGGCTTAACTGCTTCAGGTATGATCAGTCATTTTTCTAACAAGACCCAGTAATGCTAGAAGACTGTCAGAAATTCCCTCAGGGATAGGTAAGCCATTGTTATTAGATTCAGCAATAAAAGGATGGCTTATTTTAAGGGCTTATGCTGGTTGACACTATTGTGGGCTAATCGATTGCTTTTTAGCAAGTTTTCAACTTAAATAGGTGTTTTTTATCAACTTAAAACACTTTTGGGGATTAATTTGCGCCTGGCACTTAGTTGGACACCTAATCTAGTCAGAAAGGCCCCTCCACTCCTTCCTCCTGCAGAGGAAGGAAGCCTCATTTTCGCGCCTCAATTGTGCACTTGTTTTGACTAGCCAGTTCATGCAGCTTCATGTGGGGAGTCCGGAGGCATCAGGAAGGGCTCCAGGGAGGCTTATATTCTTACCAAAATAACCCTAAGGAAGGTAAAAGCCACAGGGCAAGCTGTGGCAGAGTACTGTAGTGTGTTAACCGGTTAACTGCTGTTTCTCCTGTTAAGTGTAGTCAGTCCACGGGTCATCCATTACTTATGGAATATATCTCTTCCTAACAGGAAACTGCAAGAGAATTACCCAGCAGAGCTGCTATATAGCTCCTCCCCTCACATATCATACTCAGTCATTCTCTTGCAGCCTAACTAAAAAGGAAGCTGTGAGAGATCTGTGGTGTTTTTTAACTTAGTTTATTTCTACAATCAAAAGTTTGTTATTTTTAAATGGCACCGGAGTGTGCTGTTTATTCTCAGGCAGCATTAGAAGAAGAATCTGCCTGGTTTTTTTTCTATGGTCTTAGCAGACGTAACTAAGATCCACTGGCTGTTTCTCATCTGAGGAGTGAGGTAACTTCAGAGAAGGGGAATAGCATGCAGGGCTCCCCTGCAACAAATGAGGTATGTGCAGTAATTTATTTTCTGAGGAATGGAATTGACTGAGAAAGTACTGCTGATACCATTGTAAAGTAAGTTCAGCCTTAAATGCAGTGATAGCGACTGGTATCAGGCTGATGTGTGTGTGTGTGTACACTGAATGTATTTTTCTAAGGAATGGAATTGACTCTGAAAATACTGTTAATACTGAAATAATGTATGAGCCTTAACTGCAGTAAAAACGGCTGGTAGCAGGCTTATTAATAATAATACATAACTTTCAAATGTATGTTTAAAACGTTTACTGGCTTGTTAATCGTTTTTGTGAGGTACTTGGTGATAAAACTTATTAGGGCATGATTTTTACCACATGGCCATTTTTGTTTTCTGCATAGAAACAGTTTCTGAGCTTCCCCACTGTTGTAATATGAGTGGGAGGGGCCTATTTTAGCGCTTTTTTGCGCAGTAAAAATTCAGTCACAATCTGTCTACTTCATCCTCCATGATCCAGATCGTCTCTAGAGAGCTCAGGGGTCTTCAAAATCCATTTTGAGGGAGGTAATCAGGCACAGCAGTCCTGTGACAGTGTATTTGACTGTGAGAAAAACGTTAATTATATAATTGTTATCCGTTTTTGGGTACTAAGGGGTTAATCATCCATTTGCTGGTGGGTGCAATCCTTTGCTAACTTAATACATTTACTGTGAAAATTTGGTTGCTATAACTATTTTGGTCATTGTTATTTCAACTGTGTCAGTTTTTCTGTGCTTCTTAAAGGGACAGTCTACACCAAAAATTTTATTGTTTTAAAAGATAGATAATCCCTTTATTACCCATTCCCCAGTTTTGCATAACCAACACAGTTATAATAATATACTTTTAACCTCTGTGATTATCTTGTATCCAAGCCTCTGCAAACTTCCCCTTTTTTCAGTTCTTTTGACAGACTTGCAGTCTAGCCAATCAGTGCCTGCTCCCAGATAACTTCTCGTGCACGAGCACAGTGTTATCTATATGAAATATGTGAACTAACACCCTCTAGTGGTGAAAAACTGTTAAAATGCAATCTGAAAGAGGTGGGCTTCAAGGTCTAAGAAATTAGCATATGAACCTCCTAGGTTAAGCTTTCAACTAAGAATACCAAGAGAACAAAGTAAAATTGGTGATAAAAGTAAATTGGAAAATTGATTAAAATTACATGCTCTATCTGATTCATGAAAGTTTATTTTGGCCTAGACTGTCCCTTTAAAGGCACAGTAACGTTTTTTATATTGCTTGTAAATTAATTTTGAAAAGTATTTCCAAGTTTGCTAGTCTCATTGCTAGTTTGTTTAAACATGTCTGACTCAGATGAATCTCTTTGTTCACTATGTTTAAAGGCCAATGTGGAGCCCAATAGAAATTTGTGTACTAATTGCATTGATGCTACTTTAAATAAAAGTCAATCTTTACATGTAAAGAAATTATCACCAGACGACGAGGGGGAAGTTATGCCGACTAACTCTCCTCACGTGTCAGTACCTTCGCCTCCCGCTCAGGAGGTGCGTGATTTTGTGGCGCCAAGTACATCAGGGAGGCCCTTACAAATCACTTTGCAAGACATGGCTATTGTTATGACAGAAGTATTATCTAAGTTGCCAGAATTAAGAGGCAAGCGCGATAGCTCTGGGTTAAGGATAGAGCGCGCGGATGAGATGAGAGCCATGTCAGATACTGCGTCACAGTTTGCAGAACGTGAGGACGGAGAGCTTCATTCTGTGGGTGACGGATCTGATCCAGGGAGACTGGATTCAGAGATTTCCAATTTTAAATTTAAGCTAACCTCCGCACATTGCTAGGGGAGGTATTAGCGGCTCTGAATGATTGTAACACGGTTGAAATTCCAGAGAAATTATGTAGGTTGGATAGATACTATGCGGTACCGGTGTGTACTGACGTATTTCCTATACCAAAAAGGCTTACAGAGATTATTAGCAAGGAGTGGGATAGACCGGGTGTGCCTTTTACCCCTCCTCCCATGTTTAGGAAAATGTTTCCTATTGACGCCACCACACGAGACTTATGGCAGACGGTCCCTAAGGTGGAGGGAGCAGTTTCTACTTTAGCTAAGCGTACCACTATCCCGGTGGAGGATAGTTGTGCCTTTTCAGATCCAATGGATAAAAAATTAGAGGGTTACTTTAAGAAAATGTTTGTTCAACAAGGTTTTATTTTACAGCCCCTCGCATGCATTGCGCCTGTCACTGCTGCGGCAGCATTCTGGTTTGAGTCTCTGGAAGAGGCCATTCGCTCAGCTCCATTGGATGAAATAATCAACAAGCTTAAGACACTTAAGCTAGCTAACGCATTTGTTTCTGATGCCGTTGTGCATTTAACCAAACTTACGGCTAAGAACTCCGGATTCGCCATCCAAGCTCGCAGAGCGCTATGGCTTAAATCCTGGTCAGCTGACGTGACTTCTAAATCTAAATTGCTTAATATTCCTTTCAAAGGGCAGACCTTATTCGGGCCCGGCTTGAAAGAAATTATTGCTGACATTACGGGAGGTAAGGGCCATGCTCTACCTCAGGACAGGGCCAAATCAAAGGCCAAACAGTCTAATTTTCGTGCCTTTCATAACTTCAAGGCAGGAGCAGCATCAACTTCCTCCGCTCCAAAACAGGAAGGAGCTGTTGCTCGTTACAGACAGGGCTGGAAAGTTAACCAGTCCTGGAACAGGGGCAAGCAGGCCAAGAAACCTGCTGCTGCCCCCAAAACAGCATGAAGAGAGGGCCCCCTATCCGGAAACGGATCTAGTGGGGGGCAGACTTTCTCTCTTCGCCCAGGCTTGGGCAAGAGATGTCCAGGATCCCTGGGCGTTGGAGATCATATCTCAGGGATATCTCCTGGACTTCAAAACTTCTCCACGGGGGAGATTTCATCTTTCAAGGTTATCAGCAAACCAAATAAAGAAAGAGGCGTTTCTACGCTGTGTACAAGACCTCTTACTAATGGGGGTAATCCACCCAGTTCCGCGGACGGAACACGGGCAGGGATTCTATTCAAACCTATTTGTGGTTCCCAAGAAAGAGGGAACCTTCAGGCCAATCTTGGACTTAAAAATCCTAAACAAATTTCTAAGAGTTACATCATTCAAAATGGAAACTATTCGAACCATCCTTCCCATGATCCAAGAGGGTCAGTACATGACCACAGTGGATCTAAAGGATGCCTACCTTCACATACCGATTCACAAGGACCATTACCGGTATCTGAGATTTGCCTTCCTAGACAGGCATTACCAGTTTGTAGCTCTTCCCTTCGGATTAGCTACGGCTCCAAGAATCTTTACAAAAATTCTAGGATCACTTCTGGCGGTACTAAGACCGCGAGGCATAGCGGTGACTCCGTACCTAGACGACATTCTGATACAAGCGTCAAGTTTTCAAACTGCCAAGTCTCATACAGAGATAGTTCTGGCATTTCTGAGGTCGCATGGGTGGAAGGTGAACGTGGAAAAGAGTTCTCTATTACCACTTACAAGAGTTCCCTTTCTAGGGACTCTTATAGATTCTGTAGAGATGAAAATTTACCTGACAGAGGCCAGGTTATTAAAACTTCTAAATGCTTGCCGTGCCCTTCACTCCATTCCACACCCGTCAGTAGCTCAGTGCATGGAAGTAATCGGCTTAATGGTAGCGGCAATGGACATAGTACCATTTGCGCGCCTGCATCTCAGACCGCTGCAATTGTGCATGCTAAGTCAGTGGAACGGGGATTACTCAGACTTGTCCCCCCTACTAAATCTGGATCAAGAGACCAGAGATTCTCTTCTATGGTGGCTTTCTCAGCCACATCTGTCCAAGGGGATGACCTTTTGCAGGCCAGATTGGACGATTGTAACAACAGACGCCAGCCTTCTAGGCTGGGGAGCAGTCTGGAATTCCCTGAAAGCTCAGGGATTATGGACTCAGGAGGAGAAACTCCTCCCAATAAATATTCTGGAGTTAAGAGCAATATTCACTGCTCTCCTAGCTTGGCCTCAGTTAGCAACTCTGAGGTTCATCAGATTTCAGTCGGACAACATCACGACTGTGGCTTACATCAACCATCAAGGGGGAACCAGAAGTTCCCTAGCGATGTTGGAAGTCTCAAAGATAATTCGCTGGGCAGAGTCTCACTCTTGCCACCTGTCAGCAATCTACATCCCAGGCATGGAGAACTGGTTGCCAGACTTTTCATCCGGGGGAGTGGGAACTTCATCCGGAGGTCTTTGCTCAACTGATTTGTCGTTGGGGCAAACCAGATCTGGATCTCATGGCGTCTCGTCAGAACGCCAAGCTTCCTTGTTACGGATCCAGGTCCAGGGACCCGGGAGCGGTGCTGATAGATGCTCTGACAGCCCCTTGGGTCTTCAACATGGCTTATGTGTTTCCACCATTCCCGATGCTTCCTCGTTTGATTGCCAAGATCAAACAGGAGAAAGCTTCGGTGATTCTGATAGCGCCTGCGTGGCCACGCAGGACCTGGTATGCAGACCTAGTGGACATGTCGTCCTGTCCACCGTGGTCTCTGCCTCTGAGACAGGACCTTCTAATTCAGGGTCCTTTCAACCATCCAAATCTAATTTCTCTGAGGCTGACTGCATGGAGATTGAACGCTTGATTCTATCAAAGCGTGGCTTCTCGGAGTCGGTTATTGATACCTTAATACAGGCTAGGAAGCCTGTTACCAGAAAAATTTACCATAAGATATGGCGTAAATATTTACATTGGTGCGAATCCAAGAGTTACTCATGGAGTAAGGTTAGGATTCCTAGGATATTGTCCTTTCTACAAGAGGGTTTAGAAAAGGGCTTATCTACTAGTTCGTTAAAGGGACAGATTTCTGCTCTGTCTATTCTTCTACACAAACGTCTGGCTGAAGTTCCAGACGTTCAGGCTTTCTGTCAGGCTTTAACTAGGATTAAGCCTGTGTTTAAGTCTGTTGCTCCGCCGTGGAGCTTAAACTTAGTTCTTAATGTTCTTCAAGGCGTTCCATTTGAACCCCTTCATTCCATTGATATCAAGCTGTTATCTTGGAAAGTTCTGTTTTTGATGGCTATTTCCTCGGCTCGAAGAGTCTCTGAGTTATCTGCCTTACATTGTGATTCTCCTTATCTGATTTTTCATTCAGACAAGGTAGTCCTGCGTACTAAACCTGGGTTCTTACCTAAGGTAGTTACTAAAAGGAATATCAATCAAGAGATTGTTGTTCCATCTCTGTGTCCTAACCCTTCTTCAAAGAAGGAACGACTTTTGCATAATCTGGACGTAGTCCGTGCCCTGAAATTCTATTTGCAGGCAACTAAGGATTTTCGTCAAACTTCTTCCCTGTTTGTCGTTTACTCTGGACAGAGGAGAGGTCAAAAGGCTTCGGCTACCTCTCTCTCTTTTTGGCTTTGTAGCATAATACGCTTAGCCTATGAGACTGCTGGACAGCAGCCTCCTGAAAGGATTACAGCTCATTCTACTAGAGCTGTGGCTTCCACCTGGGCCTTTAAAAATGAGGCCTCTGTTGAACAGATTTGCAAGGCTGCGACTTGGTCTTCGCTTCACACTTTTTCAAAATTTTACAGATTTGACACTTTTGCTTCGTCGGAGGCTATTTTTGGGAGAAAGGTACTTCAGCCAGTGGTTCCTTCTGTTTAATGTTCCTGCCTTGTCCCTCCCTTCATCCGTGTACTTTAGCTTTGGTATTGGTATTCCATAAGTAATGGATGACCCGTGGACTGACTACACTTAACAGGAGAAAACATAATTTATGCTTACCTGATAAATTCCTTTCTCCTGTAGTGTAGTCAGTCCACGGCCCGCCCTGTTTTTACGGCAGGTCTAAAATTGTTTTTTTTTTTTCCAACAAGCTTTATTGATAGAGAAAAAAAAAATTTGACAACATACTTAGAAGACAATTGCGCAACAAAGGGAAAATAATAACATTGTGGACAATTCTCATGGACCCTAATCTTCATGTCCGCTTCAAGAGAAGCCATAAGTCGTAATGTCCAATGAAAGAGCAAAAGTCCTTTTGCAAAGTCCAAAGCTTGTGTCCTTTTTTTTTTTTTTTTTTTTTTTTTCTTAACAACAATTAAATAACAACAACAAAAAAGAAAAACATGTTATGTAATTCGTATGCAGATAATAATACTTTACAAGATTGAAATTTCAGTATGGGAAACTATAAAAGTCGTAAAGTCGTTAAAGATAATGTCATAGAAAGACCCACAACCATAACAGTATAGAGCGTATTCTTGAGTGTTGCCCAATTATCCACATATCTCCCTAAACTCAGCCCCTAATGGGTGGTTATAGTAGTGTTAGTTAATTGTGGGGTGACCTCCTCGGCTATGTAGCTATAGGTTTCCCAGTAAAAAGACATTGCACAATAGAAGTCAAGTCTGTTAGTCTGAGTATAGTGGTATTTCTCAAGGGATAAAAGGAATGAGACATTCTGTGACCAGTCTTTCATAGTCGGGACAGTTCTTTGTTTCCATAGCCTCGGGATTAGCTGCTTTGCGCTGCTAAGCATTATATAAAGTAGTGTAGATTTATATTTACATTTTAGTCGTGGGGGTTTATTAAGTAGTAATGTCAAGGGGTCATACGGAATCTCATGTGTAAGGGCTTTTTGAATCTTGATATGTATGCACTTCCAGAAGGATTGGAGAACTGGACAGTCCCACCATATATGGTATAGAGAGCCGACTTGTCCACATCCTCTCCAACAGAGAGGGTCTGAGAGTCCATGAATCTTGGCAAGCCTGCTTGGGTAAAGATACCATCTACACAATAATTTCATATTTGTCTCTGTGATGCTCATTGAAGATGGTGCTTTCCCCATGTGTTGGAAAATAACATCCCAAGTCTCAGGAGGGACTGTAAAGCCCAGCTCTGAATCCCAGACTCGAGTGTATGGCGGGAGGTCTCTAGAGTGTATGGCTATTAAGATTTTATATGACATTGAGAGAGCACCTCTTGTTGATTGCGTGGACCAGCAAAGCGTTTCAAAAGGGTTTAGGCTCCTGACTATATTAGCTCTGTCTGTGTGATGTGAGATAAAATGTGACATTTGGAGATATTCGAACCACTTATTGAAATATGGAATGTTTCTTTCTACCAAGGAGGATCTAGGTGAAATGCTACCTCCCTCCAACACAGAAAAACATGGAAACCCTGCTGCAATGCCGTATGACCCGTCCGCCTGTGTCTGTTGACCAGGAGGGAAGTTCTTGTTATGAAGTAATGGGGTTAATGGGGAAGGTACCGTAGACACACCCTTTAAGGGTCTGGTGAGGCAATCCCATGTTGAAAATGTGTCCTTTATAAGAGAGGTGGACGATATCAGCGCACTCCTGTCTTGCTTATACAACCAACATTGCGCCCCTAGGCTCTTTGAGCCAACTAGGTCGTGCTCAAGTTTCACCCATTCCTTGTCCTGCACATTTTTACACCAATCTATTATTCTATTAAGACTCGCCGCTTGTTGGTAGAGCATGAGATTGGGTACCCCGAGCCCCCCTTTATTACGGGGTCTATACAGTGTAGCTTTTGCTATCCTGGGGCGCTTGTGTGCCCATACAAAGGAATTAACTAAAGTTTGTGTATCGCTAATGTACTGCTTGGGGAGACAAATAGGGACCGTCTGAAATAGATATAAAAAGCGAGGCAGGATACTCATCTTAAATGCTTGCACCCTGCCGAGCCAAGACAGACATTTGTTCTGCCAACCCTTCAGTTCTGTTCTCACAGATTCTAATAGGGTCTGATAGTTCAGCCGATATAGGGAGTCTCGTGTGCTTTGGATTTGAATCCCTAAATATTTGATAGAGGTGTGTTGTCGCCTAAACTGGTATTGTTCTGTAATTCGGTTGGTCATGCGGTCTGAGAGTCCTACACTTAAAAATTCTGACTTTGCCATGTTAATCTTGAAGTTGGCTAGGGAGCTATATGTCTCTATTGCAGGCATTAGTGAAGAGAGTGATTGTAAAGGTGAAGTGACTGTGAAGAGGACGTCGTCAGCATACAACGTTGTTTTATACTGGGTGTCGCCTACCTGAATCCCCTGTATACCCGAGTTTTCCCTGACGTTAGCAGCTAGGACTTCCATGGCTAGGACGAACAATAAAGGAGAGAGAGGGCATCCCTGCCTGGTACCATTAACCCCTTAATGACCACAGCACTTTTCCATTTTCTGTCCATTTGGGACCAAGGCTATTTTTACATTTTTGCGGTGTTTGTGTTTAGCTGTAATTTTCCTCTTACTCATTTACTGTACCCACATATATTATATACCGTTTTTCTCGCCATTAAATGGACTTTCCAAAGATACCATTATTTTCATCATATCTTATAATTTACTTTAAAAAAAATTATAAAATATGAGAAAAAAATGGAAAAAAACACACTTTTTCTAAATTTGACCCCCAAAATCTGTTATACATCTGCAACCACCAAAAAACACCCATGCTAAATAGTTTCTAAATTTTGTCCTGAGTTTAGAAATACCCAATGTTTACATGTTCTTTGCTTTTTTTGTAAGTTATAGGGCCATAAATACAAGTAGCACTTTGCTATTTCCAAACCATTTTTTTTTCAAGATTAGCGCTAGTTACATTAGAACACTAATATCTTTCAGGAATCCCTGAATATCTATTGACATGTATATATTTTTTTTTAGTAAACATCCCAAAGTATTGATCTAGGCCAATTTTGGTATATTTCATGCCACCATTTCACCGCCAAATGCGATCAAATACAAAAAATCGTTCACTTTTTCACAAATTTTTTCACAAACTTTTGGTTTCTCACTGAAATTATTTACAAACAGCTTGTGCAATTATGGCATAAATGATTGTAAATTTTTCTTTGGGATCCCCTTTGTTCAGAAATAGCAGACATATATGGCTTTGGTGTTGCTTTTTGGTAATTAGAAGGATGCTAAATGCCACTGTGCACCACACGTGTATTATGCCCAGCAGTAAAGGGGTTAATTAGGGAGCATGTAGGGAGCTTTTTGGGGTAATTTTAGCTTTAGTGTAGTAGACAACCCCAAGTAATGATCTAGGCCCATTTTGGTATATTTCATGCCACCATTTCACCGCCAATTGCGATCAAATTAAAAAAAAAGTTAAATTTTTCACAATTTTAGGTTTCTCACTGAAATCATTTACAAACAGCTTGTGCAATTATGGCACAAATTGTTCTAAATGCTTCTCTGGGATCCCCTTTGTTCAGAAATAGCAGACATATATGGCTTTGGCGTTGCTTTTTGGTACTTAGAAGGCCGCTAAATGCCGCTGCGCATCACACGTGTATTATAGCTAGCAGTGAAGGGGTTAATTAGGAAGTTTGTAGGGAGCTTGCAGGGTTAATTTTAGCTTTAGTGTAGAGATCAGCCTCCCACCTGACACATCAGACCCCCTGATCCCTCCCAAACAGCTCCCTTCCCTCCCCCACCCCACAATTGTCCCCGCCATCTTAAGTACTGGCAGCAACTCTGCCAGTACTAAAATAAAATATATATTTAGGCTTTTTTTTTTTTTTTTTTAAAGCATATTTACATATGCTGCTGTGTAGGAGCCCCCCTTAGCCCCCAACCTGGCTGATCCCCCACCAAACAGCTGTCTAACCCTCCCCCTCTGCCTTAATGGCCGCCATCTTGGGTACTGGCAGCTGTCTGCCAGTACCCAGTTTATAAAAAAAAACAGTTGCTTTTTCATTTTTTCCCCATTTTCTGTAGTGTAGCTCCCCTACCCACCAAAGAACAAACCCCCACCCCCTCCTAGATACCTTTACTGTTGTTTTGTTTTTTTTTAATAAAAAGCTGTACCTGAAACTTTTCTGTAGTGTAGCGGTTCCCACCCGCTCCCGCCCCGTGCACGCGCCCGCCCGCCACCCGGCGTGCACGCGCGCGCGTGCCTGTGCGCGCCCCCATCGCCCCCGCACCCGATCCCGCCCCCCTCTACATTACCCGGCCCATCGATGGCCGCCCACCTGCCTCCCAAGTCAGCTCCCACCCACCAACGTTACCGGCCACCGATGTCCGGTGCAGAGAGGGCCACAGAGTGGCTCTCTCTGCACCGGATGGCCATTTAAGGTTATTGCAGGATGCCTCCATATCGAGGCATCACTGCAATAACCGGAAAGCAGCTGGAAGCGAGCAGGATCGCTTCCAGCTGCTTTCCACACCGAGGACGTGCAGGGTACGTTCTCAGGCATTAACTGCCTTTTTTCTGAGGACGTACCCTGCACGTCCTCGGTCGTTAAGGGGTTAAGGACGGGAAAGGGATCTGAAATAGAATCATTCAATTTAATTCGGGCTTTCGGGGTATGATATAAAGCAAAGATTTTTCCTATGAGTTTGTCTCCTATTCCGAATCGTGCTAATGTAAGTTTTAAAAATAGCCAATCTAGACGATCAAACGCCTTTTCGGCATCGATGGCCAGGAAAATAGAGGGAATGGTATGGGTTTGGGCAAATTCAAGTAAATTTAGTATCTTGGTGGTATTATCTCTTGCCTCTCTGCGAGGCACGAAACCTACTTGGTTTAAGTGGATTAATTGGGGTAGCAATTTGTTGATTCTTAAGGCTATGAGTTTAGCGTACAGCTTTATATCTACATTTAAAAGCGAAATAGGGCGGAAATTTGCAGGAGAGTTGGTAGGTTTGCCCGGTTTAGGGATTACGGTGATATGGGCCTCTAGCATGGATGAGAGGAAGGGGTGTTCTTGATCGGCCGTATTAAAAAGTGTACTGAGGTATGGGAGCAGGAAGGGTGCAAATTTTTTATAATAAGAGACCGTGAACCCGTCAGGCCCTGGGCTCTTTCCCGCTGGTAATTGTTTCAGGGCCGCCGCAACTTCTGCGACTGAAAAGGGTGTCTCTAGGTCAGCTGCCTGTTCATCTGTTAACTTAGGTAGGGGGGTGTCTGTGAGGTATGCCTTTATGGTGTTCTCGTTGCCAACCAGAGGGTTGGGTCTCGGGAGGTTGTACAGTTTAGAATAGTACGCTAAGAACTGGGAAAGTATTTCTGGAGTCGTGTTAACCGTTTTGTTTGCTGGTGTTTTTAATTCATGGACAAAGGTTTTCAATTTTTTAAGTTTCAGAGAGCGTGCAAGGAGTTTTCCCGCTCTATTGCTCTCAAAATAAAATTTTTGCTTTGTCTTCAAAGCCAATGTATTTGCTTCCTGTAGCAACTGGTCTTGTACCGTTTTCCTAGCTTTATCTAAATCCTCTAGGATTATAGTGTCTGTGGGGTTCAGTTTGTGTTTGTGTTCTAGTCTGGCTAGGAGATCAGTTGATGTTTTAAACAGCAACCGTGCTTTTTGTCTGACATGTGCCTTATATTTAATGAATTCCCCCCTGATATAACACTTGTGGGCCTCCCAGACTATAAAGGGGTCGGTCTCGGGTATAGAGTTAAATTGGAAGTATTCCGGCAATAATTTCTCTATCTTATTTTTAAAGTCGGGGAAATTTAGTAGATTGTCCTCTAATTTCCACTGGAAAGTATTCTTAGGCGCTGAGGGCCAAACTAATTGGGAGAGCACCGCAGAATGGTCTGACCAAACTGTGTGGGAAAGCTTGGAAGTGAGAACATTAGACAAGCCTTTTTAATTTGTCAGGAGGTAATCTATTCTACTGTATGAGCGATGTGGGGAGGAAAAGAAAGTATAATCACGTCTAGTTGGGTGTTTAAGTCTCCAAATGTCAAATATCGTCTGTTCGTACATGAGTTTCCATAGTTGCCTAAGTGTGTGTTTAGATGTGGAGGGTTTAGGGTTTGTAGTGTCCATGTCTGGGTGGATGGGTACCTTAAAATCCCCCCCAATATAGAGTGCCCCTATAGTATGGTCTAGAATTTGGGCAAAGTATTTTTTAAAAAAAGGGAGTTGTTTGTTATTTGGGGCATATAAATTCACTAGCGTGACAGGTGAACCAAACATTAAACCAGTCACACACAGAAACCTTCCCTCCATGTCCGAGTGTGTGTGGATCGGAGTAAAGGAGATGCGCCTGCTTATGAGGATGCTCACACCATTTCTTTTATGGTCGAAAGAGCTATGGAACTGTTGTGCATAATAGCCCCCGAAGTATTTAGGCTCTTTAGATTTTAGGAAGTGCGTCTCTTGTAGGAAAAGAATATCACCTCCCTTCCTACGTAGATCTAGCATAGCAATGGATCGCTTCTGGGCGGAGTTAAGGCCTCTCACATTCTGGCTTATCAGTGTAATGCTTTTGCTGTCAGAAGTCATGTTTCGTCAGTGGGGGGAAATCTGTCATCTTGTGCAAAAGTCTAAACAATGGTTCCGGACTGATGATCTGTGAGTGCATGTCTAATCTCAATTGTAACCCAATTACTGCATTTCTTGTACACAACATTAACATAATAAACAAATAATAACATGAAAACAGATAACATAATTTATGTCTTAACAAAAAGTATCTTAGAGAAAGTAATGTCATATAACGTTTATTAGTTGGGAGGAGATGATAGCCAGCTCCACCTTATGCTATATACAATTAGATCTAACAATTACCCATAAGTCACGTTAACTTGACATCAATAAAGAAGAACCTGCAAGTCTAAAACCTTATGGAAAGAGTTCAAACTACATTAAAGTGGTCAATATGAGGACCCAAGTAGCCACAGCTTTAAGGTAAATACTCAGCAAAAAACAGCAGAACAGGAGCAGGAAAAGTTCAAAAAGAGAATAAAAGAAAATAAAAGAAATTTGGGTTAAAGTGTTCCCCAAAATGCTACTTTCTAGGCATACTTTACCAAGTTACCGTCCTCCTTGTTTCAGGCCCCAATAAATGGTTCAGTAATAAATGGTTCAGTTCCGCTGAAAAAGGTCTCTTGTGTGCATATTAGGGAGAGGAACTTGGAGACCTGTCTAAAGGGCGAGCCCTCTGCTTGGGGGCAACTTTTTGCCACAATCGTGGATCTGTCTGAGTTGGCCTTTTCTTCGGAGGTTCTTGAGATTCTTCTGTAGGCAGTCCATTAGGGACCTCGATCTCTAAGGCAGTGCAAAAGTCTCCGACGTCTTCTGTAGATTTGCAGGTTAATTTCCGATTTCCATGAAGGACGTATAGATGGAATGGGAAACCCCATCTATATAGAATCCTCTTTTGACGTAAGAGTGCAGTTAAAGGGGCTAGTTCCCTTCTTCTCTGCAAAGTTCTTTGTGAAAGGTCCTGAAAAAATTGTAAAACGACCCCTCGAAACTTGACCGGTTGATTCTTACGGGAGAGGTTTAGGAGTTCCTCCTTTTCTCTGAAGTCCTTAAACTTCATGAAGATATCTCTTGGTGGCGCTGAGTCCGGAGGTTTGGGCCTGAGGGCTCTATGGGCTCTGACCCAAGGGATATCTGTAGTCGGTAAGGAGCTCTTAAGGTGAGCAAAGAGGGCTGGAAAATAGGTTGGGAAGTCTTTCGGGAGCACCGACTCAGGAATGCCACGGATCCTAAGATTTTTCCTACGGCTCCGATTTTCAAGGTCCTCTATTTTGTCATGTAGATCAGATAGCAATGTGGTGTGGTGGTTTGTGACATCCTGAGTTGTATTAATTTCCTTCTGCAGGTGGTCTGTGAATTCCTCCAGTGCTTCCACTCTATTTCCCACAGAGTGCAAGTCCTGTTTTATTTCTGCTATTTCCTCACGGATGCATGAGCGGATAATATCCGCAATATCCTGTTTGGACGCCAGTGTGGAAAGGATAGCATTTGGCACAGAGGTGCTCTCTTCAGGGGCCTCCACACTATGCTGTGTTGTCTCCACTCTTTTCATAGGCGATCTGGTAGCTTCTATATGCATTGCTGCTTTAGTTCCCGTAGGGGAGAAAAAATGGTCTACCACACTGTCCCTTTGGTTAGTTATTTTCTGTGGCTTGTTTAATTTTGCAGAGCATTTAGGATTCATGATAATAATTTATGAAGAGCTCTATGAACACACAGGGAATATTCTCATAAATTCTGCTGCAGAAATGGGGTGAAAATGATGGGTGACTATCCCAGGATGGTTTTATGTTAAAGATTGAAGCTATATAGAGAAGCAATAGCCTGGGCAAAGGATATCCAGGGGAGAATACAGTGATAAAAGCTCAGTCCAATGTTCAAAATGTGGGACATTGAATTGATAACGCAATGATAGAACTGTAACACATAATTGTAGAAGGAGAGGATGCACTTAGAATGTCTTTATGTTTTATACTGAATTTTCAACTTCAGCTGAACCTTTCTCCAGCAATCCTCCCTCTTTTCCTTCTGGTCACCCCCCGGTACTCAGCCGTTTGCCAAGTGTGTCACTCTGGTTAGATATATGCTGCAGCAGCAGCGTTAAACTGTTTAAAGTTCCCCCTTACCACGTGGGTAATATGGCTGCCTGTGATGAGAGGACAAGAGAGTCCGGTGGCGTGTGGGTGAGATATCAGTCGTGGGGAAGATGCGGGAGGGTGCTCCCTCTGTTATTGCAGATTACCTGTGGTTTTCTTTTCCGGCAAGTTGCGCATCAGCTTTATCCCCTTTCGCTGCTGGAATCCTCTGTAGTCTGTAGCGCTGCGGCGCTCCGGGGAGTACAGAGTGCGGCACGGGCCGTGAGGTTAATACCGGCTCCGTAGCTTAGATGGGTGAGCTATGAGCTCGAACTCTGCTCCCAGCCTTCTTATGTGGGTAACTACCGAGCCCCCATGAAATAGACTGCAAGCCAACAGGAATATGAACTTATGGGGTTATTTTATTGGAGCTGGATTCCGGAGCTATGGTGTTAAGCAGCCATCTTGGCTGCGGCCAGCTCCGCCTCTGGCAGGTCTAAATTTTAATTAAACTCCAGTCACCACTGTACCCTATGGTTCCTCCTTTCTCGTCTGCTTTGGTCGAATGACTGAGTATGATATGTGAGGGGAGGAGCTATATAGCAGCTCTGCTGGGTAATTCTCTTGCAGTTTCCTGTTAGGAAGAGATATATTCCATAAGTAATGGATGACCCGTGGACTGACTACACTACAGGAGAAAGGAATTTTTCAGGTAAGCATAAATTATGTTTTTTAGCTCCGGTTTGGGCATTAAGGGGTTAATTGGTCTGAAAATTTGTGTGCAACCTTTTCAAAGCATTATGACACTGTGGTGAAAATTTCATAAAAATCGGATGTGTTTTTGATGGTTTTTTGATGTTTCAGTAATAAAGTGTGCACTTTTATTATTTAAAGAGACAGTAACGTTTTTGTCAAAAATTAATTTTATTGCATTGAAGTTACTTTTAAGTCTGTTAAACATGTCTGAACCTTCAGATAGCCTATGTTCTCTATGTTCAAAGGCCAAGGTGGTTCCCCCATTAAATTTATGTGTGAAATGTGCTATAGCGTCCAAACAGCTTAAGGACCGTATAATTACACTTAAAGATATAGCTCAAGATGATTCTTTAGCTGAAGGGTGTGAATATAGCTCGCTATCCTCCCCTTCTGTGTCAACACCAGCTATGCCCGCGCAAGCGATGCCCAGTACATCTAACGCACCAATTGCGATGACTATGCAACAGTTAGCGGCAGTAATGGATAATTCTCTCTCAGCATTTTTATCCAAACTGCCAGCTTTTCCTAGGAAGCGTGATTGCTCAGTTTTAAACACAGAAAATGAGCAAGCTGACACAGAGGATAATTTATCTGTAGTGCCCTCACATCAATCTGACTTGGCGGTGAGGGAGGGCCTGTCTGAGGGAGAAATTTCTGACACAGGGAAAGTTTCTCAGCAGGCAGAGCCTGATGCCATAGCATTTAAATTTAAGCTAGAACACCTCCGCGCCCTACTTAAGAAGGTCCTAGCTACACTTGATGATTGTGATCCTTTGGTGATCCCTGAAAAATTGTGTAAAATGGACAAATTCTTAGAGGTCCCAGTACACACTGATGCATTTCCGATACCTAAGAGGGTGGCGGATATCGTGACTAAGGAGTGGGAGAAGCCAGGTGTACCCTTTGTTCCCCCTCCTATATTTAAGAAAATGTTCCCAATTGTTGACCCTAGAAGGGACGCATGGCAGACGGTCCCTAAGGTAGAGGGGGCAGTTTCAACGCTAGCTAAGCGCACGACTATACCAATAGAAGACAGTTGCGCTTTCAAAGATCCTATGGATAAAAAATTAGAAGGTTTACTTAAGAAAATCTTTGTTCAACAGGGTTTTCTTCTTCAACCAATTTCTTGCATTATTCCTGTAACCACTGCAGCAGCTTTTTGGTTTGAGGAACTAGAAAACTCGCTCCAAAAGGAGACTTCTTATGATGAAGTCATGGACAGAATTCATGCCCTGAAGTTGGCTAATTCTTTCATTACAGACGCCGCTTTCCAGTTAGCTAAATTAGCGGCGAAATATTCTGGTTTTGCAATTGTGGCGCGCAGAGCGCTTTGGTTAAAGTCTTGGTCGGCGGATGTGTCGTCCAAAACAAAATTACTTAATATTCCTTTCAAGTGTAAGACCCTATTTTGGCCAGAGTTGAAGAAAATTATTTCAGATATCACTGGGGGAAAGGGCCATGCCCTTCCACAGGATAGACCTTTCAAGGCTAAAAATTAGTCTAATTTTCGTTCCTTTCGCAATTTCAGGAACGGACCGACTTCCACCTCTACAGCCACTAGGCAAGAGGGTAACGCATCCCAGCCCAAACCAGCATGGAAGCCATTGCAAGGCTGGAACAAGGGCAAACAGGCCAAGAAGCCTGCTGCTGCTACCAAGACAGCATGAAGGGGTAGCCCCCGATCCGGGACCGGATCTAGTAGGGGGCAGACTTTCTCTCTTTGCTCAGGCTTGGGCAAGAGATGTTCCGGACCCCTGGGCACTAGAAATTGTTTCTCAGGGGTATCTTCTAGAGTTCAAGGACCTTCCTCCAAGGGGAAGGTTCCACATGTCTCGCTTATCTTTAGACCAGATAAAGAGACAGGCATTCTTACGTTGCGTAGAAGACCTATTAAAGATGGGAGTGATACACCCAGTTCCAACAGCGGAACAAGGACTGGGTTTTTACTCAAACCTGTTTGTAGTTCCCAAAAAAGAAGGAACTTTCAGGCCAATTCTGGACTTAAAAATTCTAAACAAATTCCTCAGAGTTCCATCATTAAAAATGGAAACCATTCGGACAATTTTACCAACGATCCAGGAGGGTCAATACATGACTACCGTGGACTTAAAGGATGCGTACCTGCATATTCCTATCCACAAAGATCACCATCAGTTCCTGAGGTTCGCCTTTCTGGACAAACATTACCAGTTCGTGGCTCTTCCGTTCGGTTTAGCCACTGCTCCCAGAATTTTCACAAAGGTGCTAGGGTCCCTTCTAGCGGTGCTAAGGCCGAGGGGCATTGCAGTAGCACCTTACCTAGACGACATTCTAATACAAGCGTCGTCCCTTCCCAAAGCAAGGGCTCATACAGACATTGTTTTAGCCTTTCTCAGATCTCACGGGTGGAAGGTGAACATAGAAAAAAGTTCCCTGTCCCCGTCCACAAGGGTTCCCTTTCTGGGAACAATAATAGACTCCGTAGAAATGAAGATCTTTCTGACAGAGGTCAGGAAGTTAAAGCTTCTGAACGCTTGTCGAGTTCTTCAATCCATTCCTCAGCCCTCCATAGCTCAGTGCATGGAGGTAATAGGACTAATGGTTGCGGCAATGGACGTGGTTCCTTTTGCTCGAATTCATTTAAGACCATTGCAACTGTGCATGCTCAAACAGTGGAATGGGGATTATGCAGACTTGTCTCCCCAGATTCAAATGGACCAGAAAACCAGAGACTCACTCCTCTGGTGGCTGTCTCTAGATCACCTGTCTCAGGGAATGAGTTTCCGCAAACCGGAGTGGATCATCGTCACGACCGACGCCAGTCTTTTGGGCTGGGGCGCGGTCTGGGAATCCCTGAAGGCTCAGGGTCTATGGTCTCGGGAAGAATCTCTTCTCCCGATAAACATATTGGAATTGAGAACGATATTCAATGCTCTCCAGGCATGGCCTCAACTAGCGGAGGCCAGATTCATCAGATTTCAGTCGGACAACATGACGACTGTAGCGTACATCAATCATCAGGGGGGAACGAAGAGTTCCCTGGCGATGAGAGAGGTATCCAAGATCATCAAATGGGCAGAGGATCGCTCCTGCCATCTATCAGCAATTCACATCCCAGGAGTGGACAACTGGGAAGCGGATTATCTGAGTCGTCAGACTTTCCATCCGGGGGAGTGGGAACTTCACCCGGAGGTTTTTGCCCAGTTAACTCAACTATGGGGCATTCCGGATCTGGATCTGATGGCGTCACGTCAGAACTCAAAAGTTCCATGTTACGGGTCCGGGTCCAGGGATCCCAAGGCGACACTGGTAGATGCCTTAGCAGCGCCTTGGTCGTTCAATCTAGCTTATGTCTTTCCACCGTTTCCTCTTCTCCCACGGCTAGTAGCCAGGATCAAACAGGAGAAGGCTTCAGTAATTCTGATAGCTCCTGTGTGGCCACGCAGGACCTGGTATGCAGACCTGGTGAATATGTCATCGGTTCCACCATGGAAGCTACCTTTGAGGCAGGACCTTCTAATTCAAGGTCCATTCGTACATCCAAACCTAGTCTCTCTGCAACTGACTGCTTGGAGATTGAACGCTTGATTCTAGCTAAGCGTGGGTTTTCGGATTCAGTTATAGATACCCTGATTCAGGCTAGAAAGCCTGTCACTAGGAAAATTTACCATAAGATATGGCGGAAATATCTTTGTTGGTGCGAATCCAAGGGTTACTCATGGAGTAAGATTAGGATTCCAAGGATTTTAGCTTTTCTCCAAGAAGGATTGGAGAAAGGTTTGTCAGCTAGTACCTTAAAAGGACAGATATCAGCTCTGTCTGTTTTGTTGCACAAACGTCTGGCAGCAATGCCAGATGTTCAGGAGTTGTGCAGGCTTAAGTCAGAATCAAGCCTGTCTACAGACCTGTGGCTCCTCCATGGAGTCTAAATCTAGTTCTTTCAGTTCTTCAGGGGGTTCCGTTTGAACCTCTACATTCCATAGATATTAAGTTACTATCTTGGAAAGTTTTGTTTTTGGTTGCTATCTCTTTCGCTAGAAGAGTTTCTGAATTGTCTGCTTTGCAGTGTAATTCACCCTATCTGGTGTTTCATACAGATAAGGTCGTTTTACGTACCAAACCTGGTTTTCTTCCAAAAGTGGTTTCCAATAAGAATATTAACCAGGAAATAGATGTTCCTTCTCTGTGTCCTAACCCAGCTTCTAACAAGGAACGTCTGTTACACAATCTCGATGTGGTTCGTGCTTTGAAGTTTTACCTAAAAGCAGCTAAAGATTTCAGACAAACTTCGTCCTTGTTTGTCGTCTATTCTGGTAAGAGGAGAGGTCAAAAGGCGACTGCGACCTCTCTGTCTTTCTGGCTGAAAAGTATCATCCGGTTGGCTTATGAGACTGCTGGAAGGCAGCCTCCTGAACGAATTACAGCTCACTCTACTAGAGCTGTGGCTTCCACTTGGGCTTTCAAGAATGTGGCTTCTGTTGAACAGATCTGTAAGGCAGCGACTTGGTCTTCACTGCATACATTTGCCAAATTTTACAAATTCGATACTTTTGCTTCTTCGGAGGCTATTTTTGGGAGAAAGGTTTTGCAAGCAGTGGTGCCTTCCGTTTAGGTTACCTGACTTGTTCCCTCCCTCCATCCGTGTCCTAAAGCTTTGGTATTGGTTCCCACAAGTAAGGATGAAGCCGTGGACCGGATACACCAATGTAGGAGAAAACAGAATTTATGTTTACCTGATAAATTTCTTTCTCCTACGGTGTATCCGGTCCACGGCCCACCCTGGCATTTTAGTCAGGTTTAAATTTATTTTTATAAACTACAGTCACCACTGCACCCTATGGTTCTCCTTTTTCTCCTAACCGTCGATCGAATGACTGGGGGGGGGCGGAGCCTGAGGGGAGCTATATGGACAGCTTTGCTGTGTGCTCTCTTTGCCACTTCCTGTAGGGATTGAGAATATCCCACAAGTAAGGATGAAGCCGTGGACCGGATACACCGTAGGAGAAAGAAATTTATCAGGTAAACATAAATTCTGTTTTTATATAGATATATTCAATATTTAATTTGTACAAGAGTGGATCCACATCTTATTGTTTTTATTGTCATTTATTACCACTGTACCCACCGTGGCATGTTTTATTCTTGTGTAAAGTACTAGCTTTACAATTAAAAAATATTTCTAAATACAAACTCTACACATTGTACAACACCTAGCCCATTTGAGGCGCTCTGAATACATTTATTTCTCTTACTTGGTGTATTCAGTCCACGGCTTCATCCTTACTTGTGGGATATTCTCAATTCCTACAGGAGGTGGCAAAGAGAGCACACAGCAAAGCTGTCCATATAGCTCCCCTCAGGCTCCGCCCCCCCCCAGTCATTCTCTTTGCCGCTCTAACAAGTAGCATCTCCACGGGAGGGTAAAGAGTTTGTGGTGTTAGATTTGTAGTTTTATTTCTTCAATCAAGAGTTTGTTATTTTAAAATAGTGCCGGTTTGTACTATTTACTCTGAGGCAGAAAGTGATGAAGATTTCTGCTGAGAGGAAAAAGATTTTAGCATGTTGTAACTAAAATCCATTACTGTTCCCACACAGGACTGTTGAGTACCGGAGAACTTCAGTTGGGGGGAACAGTTTGCAGGCTTAACTGCTTAAGGTATGCTCAGTCATTTATTTCTAACAAGACCTGGTAATGCTAGAAGACTGACAGTAATCCCCAGGAGGGAAGGTAAGCCATTTTCTGAGACGCAGTATAGAAGGATGGCTTCTGTGAAGGGCTTAAATACTGGTAGACACTGTGATGGGCTAAATCGATTATTTTATTAATAGAATCTTCTATTTATTTAAGTGTTTGAAACGTTGTAAACACTTTTTGGGGTTTTTATTTCGCCTGGCATATTATCAGACGCCTAGTCTGACTCAGGAAGGCCCCATAACTCTGGACTGAAGAGGGAGGGGGCCTCATTTTTGCGCCTCAGTTGCGCAGTTGATTTTCAAGACAGCTCATGCTGCTTCATGTGTAGAGTCCTGAGAGTGCAGGAGGACATCAAGGAGGCTTATATTTCTGCTACAAATAACCCTAAGGGAAGGTAGGGCCGCAGCAAAGACTGTGGCACCGTTCTGTAGTGTGTTAAACCTGTTGTTTACTGCAATTTGCTCCGGTTTGGTCAATAAGGGGTTAATTGATTTGAAAATTTGTGTGCAACCATTTCATTAGGATCATGTGGTGAAATTTTCATAAAGATCGGATGTTTTTTGGTGATTTGGAAAAAAAAGTGTGTGCTTTTTATTATTTAAAGACACAGTAACGTTTTTTCAAAAAGTGATTTTTTTTCTGTATTGTAGTGCTGTATAAGTTTGTCAAACATGTCTGAGACTTCAGATAGACGTTGTTCTTTATGTTTAAAAGCCATGGCGGTACCCCCATTGCATTTATGTGTAAAGTGTGCTAAAACATCTAAGCATTTTATAGACCATCCAGTGACACTTAAAAATGTATCCCAAGATGATTCTTTAACAGAGGATAATGAGGATAGTCCTTCTTCCTCTCCCCATGTGTCGACACCAGTTACGCCCGCACAAGCGATGCCTAGTACCTCTAGCGCATTGGCCCCTATTACTTTACAACAATTAGCAGCAGTAATGGATAATTCCCTTGCAGCATTTTTATCCAAACTGCCAGTTTTTCCAAGAAAGCGCGATAGCTCAGTTTTAAATACAGAGGATGAGCAATCAGACGCTTTGGATAATTTATCTGTAGTACCCTCACAAAACTCAGAAGTAGCAGTGAGGGAAGGTCTGTCTGAGGGAGAAATTTCTGATACAGGAAAAGTTTCTCAGCGGACAGATTCAGATTCCTTAGCGTTTAAATTTAAGCTGGAACACCTCCGCGTACTGCTTAAGGAGGTTTTAGCTACGCTGGATGATTGTGACCCCATGGTGGTCCCAGAAAAATTGTGTAAGATGGACAGGTTTTTAGAGGTCCCTGTTTAAACTGAGGCATTTCCGATCCCAAAGAGGGTGGCGGATATTGTGACTAGGGAGTGGGAGAGACCAGGTGTACCCTTTGTTCCCCCCTATCTTTAAGAAAATGTTCCCCATAAAGACCCCAGGCGGGACGAGTGGCAGACGGTCCCTAAGGTAGAGGGGGCTGTTTCAGCACTTGCTAAGTGTACAACTGTACCAATAGAGGACAGTTGTGCTTTCAAAGATCCTATGGATAAAAAATTGGAAGGATTGCTGAAGAAAATTTTTGTTCAGCAAGGTTTTCTACTTCAACCAGTTGCCTGCATTATTCCTGTAACTACTGCAGCAGCTTTTTGGTTCGAGGCCCTGGAGGAGTCGCTCCAGAGGGAGACTTCATATGATGAGGTCATGGATAGAATTCATGCTCTAAAGCTGGCTAATTCTTTTATCACTGATGCCGCTTTCCAGTTAGCTAAGCTAGCGGCGAAAAACTCAGGTTTTGCCATCATGACTCGAAGAGCGCTTTGGCTCAAATCATGGTCGGCGGATGTGTCGTACAAAACAAAACTGTTAAATATTCCCTTCAAGGGGAAGACCCTTTTCGGCCCAGAGCTGAAAGAAATTATTTTAGATATCACTGGGGCAAGGGTCATGCCCTTCCACAAGATAGGCCGTTTAAGGCCAAAAACAAGGCTAATTTTTGCTCCTTTCACAACTTCAGGAGCGGATCTGCTGCAACCTCTGCTGTCGCAAAGCAAGATAACGCTTCCCAGCCCAAAGCAACCTGGAAACCCTTGCAGGGCTGGAATAAGGGTAAACAGGCCAAGAAGCCTGCTCCTGCTACCAAGACAGCATGAAGGGGTAGCCCCCGATCTTGGGCTTGGGCTTGGGCAAGAGACGTTCCGGATCCCTGGGCATTAGAAATAGTTGCTCAGGGGTACCTTCTAGAATGAAAGGATTCTCCCCCAAGGGGAAGGTTCCACAGTTCTCGTTTGTCTTCAGACCAAACAAAGAAACAGGCGTTCTTAAACTGTGTAGAAGATCTCCTAAAAATGGGAGTAATACACCCAGTTCCAATTGCAGAACAAGGACTGGGCTTTTACTCAAAACTGTTCGTAGTTCCCAAAAAAGAGGGAACTTTCAGGCCAATCCTGGATCTAAAGATTCTAAACAAATTCCTCAGAGTTCCGTCTTTCAAGATGGAAACCATTCGGATAATCTTGCCGATGATCCAGGAAGGTCAATATATGACTACCGTGGATCTAAAGGATGCATACCTACATATTCCTATCCACAAAGATCACCATCAGTTCCTAAGGTTCGCCTTTCTGGACAAACATTACCAGTTCGTGGCTCTTCCTTTCGGGTTGGCCACCGCTCCCAGAATTTTCACAAAGGTGCTAGGGTCCCTTCTGGCAGTGCTAAGACCGCGGGGCATTGCAGTAGCACCTTACCTAGACAACATATTAATACAGGCGTCGTCTTTCCACAGAGCCAAGGCTCATACGGACATTGTTCTGGCCTTTCTAAGGTCTCACAGGTGGAAGGTGAACGTAGAAAAAAGTTCTCTGTCCCCGCTTACCAGGGTTCCCTTCCTGGGAACACTAATAGACTCGGTAGAAATGAAAATCTTTCTGACAGAGGTCAGGAAGTCCAAACTGTTGAACACCTGCCGAGCTCTTCATTCCATTCCTTGGCCTTCTGTGGCTCAGTGCATGGAGGCAATTGGTTTAATGGTGGCGGCAATGGACGTAGTCCCTTTTGCCCGAATTCATCTCAGACCACTGCAACTGTACATGCTCAAGCAGTGGAATGGGGATTACGCAGATTTATCTCCTCAAATACAAATGGACCAGAAAACCAGAGACTCTCTTCTCTGGTGGTTGTCTCAAGATCACCTGTCTCAGGGAATGAGTTTCCGCAGACCGGAGTGGATCATTGTCACGACCGATGCCAGTCTGTTAGGCTGGGGTGCGGTCTGGAACTCCCTGAAGGTTCAGGGTCTATGGTATCGGGAAGAATCTCTCCTCCCAATAAACATTTTGGAGCTGAGAGCGATATTCAATACGCTCCAGGCATGGCCTCAACTAGCGGAGGTCAAATTCATCAGATTTCAGTCGGACAACATCACGACTGTAGCGTACATCAATCATCAGGGAGGAACAAGGAGTTCCCTAGCGATGAAGGAAGTATCCAAGATCATCAAATGGGCGGAGGATCACTCCTGCCATCTATCTGCAATTCACATCCCAGTGGTAGACAACTGGGAGGCGGATTTTCTAAGTCGTCAGACTTTTCATCCGGGGGAGTGGGCACTCCACCCGGAGGTTTTTGTTCAGCTGACCCAGCTATGGGGCATTCCAGATTTGGATCTGATGGCTTCGCGTCAGAACACCAAACTTCCCCTTTACGGATCCAGATCCAGAGATCCCAAGGCGGCATTGATAGATGCTTTAACAGCGCCTTGGTCATTCAGTCTAGCTTATGTCTTTCCACCGTTTCCTCTTCTCCCTCGGCTAATAGCCAGAATCAAACAGGAGTAGGCTTCGGTAATTCTGATAGCGCCTGTGTGGCCACGCAGGACTTGGTATGCAGACCTAGTGGACATGTCATCGGTCCCACCATGGAAACTGCCATCGAGGCAGGATCTTCTAATTCAAGGTCCTTTCAAGCATCCAAATCTAGTTTCTCTGCAACTGACTGCTTGGAGATTGAACGCTTAATTCTAGCTAAGCGTGGTTTCTCTGAATCAGTTATAGACACTCTGATACAGGCCAGAAAGCCTGTCACCAGGAAAATTTACCATAAGATATGGCGGAAATATCTTGGTTGGTGTGAATCCAAGGGTTACTCGTGGAGTAAGGTTAGGATTCCAAGGATACTAGCTTTTCTCCAAGAAGGATTGGAGAAAGGTCTGTCAGCGAGTTCCTTAAAGGGACAGATTTCTGCTCTGTCTATTCTGTTACATAAGCGCCTGGCAGCTGTACCAGACGTTCAGGTGTTTGCACAGGCTCTAGTCAGAATCAAGCCTGTTTACAAGCCTGTGGCTCCTCCTTGGAGTCTAAATCTAGTTCTTTCAGTTCTTCAAGGCGTTCCGTTTTGAACCTTTACATTCCATAGATATTAAGTTATTATCTTGGAAAGTTTTGTTTTTAGTAGCCATTTCTTCTGCTCGAAGAGTTTCTGAATTGTCTGCTTTGCAGTGTGATTCACCCTATCTGGTGTTCCATGCAGATAAGGTTGTTTTGCGTACCAAACCTGGTTTTCTTCCAAAGGTGGTTTCTAATAAGAATATCAACCAGGAAATAATTGTTCCTTCTCTGTGTCCTAATCCAGTTTCTAGGAAGGAACGACTTTTACACAATTTTGACGTGGTTCATGCTTTAAAATTCTATTTAAAAGCAACTAAAGATTTCAGACAAACATCATCCTTGTTTGTCGTCTATTCTGGTAAGAGGAGAGGTCAGAAAGCGACTGCTACCTCTCTTTCCTTTTGGCTGAAAAGCATCATCCGATTGGCTTATGAGACTGCTGGACAGCAGCCTCCCGAACGAATTACAGCTCATTCTACCAGAGCTGTGGCTTCCACATGGGCTTTCAAGAATGAGGCTTCTGTTGAACAGATTTGTAAGGCAGCGACTTGGTCTTCACTGCATACATTCGCCAAATTTTACAAATTCGATACTTTTGCTTCTTCTGAGCTATTTTTGGGAGAAAGGTTTTGCAAGCAGTGGTGCCTTCCGTTTAGGTTACCTGACTTGTTCCCTCCCTTCATCCGTGTCCTATTGCTTTGGTATTGGTATCCCACAAGTAAGGATGAAGCTGTGGACTGAATACACCAAGTAAGAGAAAACAGAATTTATATATATATAAATTACTTTCTCTTACGGTGTATTCAGTCCACGGCCCGCACTGGCATTTAAGTCAGGTTCAAATTTAATTTAAAATAACTACAGTCACCACTGCACCCTATGGTTTCTCCTAACCGTCGGTCGAATGACTGGGGGGGGGGGGGAGCCCGAGGGGAGCTATATGGATCTCTTTGCCACTTCCTGTAGGGATTGAGAATATCCCACAAGTAAGGATGAAGCCGTGGACTGAATACACTGTAAGAGAAAGTAATTTATCAGGTAAGCATAAATTCTGTTTTTCTGTGAGAAACAAACATATACTTGACATATCTATAGTATGTTACAAGGAGACATCTTTTTTGATGTCATAAAAAAAAGACAGAACGTTCATCTAGTATGCCCAAATTTCTATGCAAAGTGTAGGCTTAATCCTCAGGAAAGCCTTCTAAATATCCCATCAGTTCCTGAATTGTTTTACTGTATTTGCCCATACCGCATGCAATGGATGACTGTTCCACCAATCACCCTTTTTGTAAAGAAGTGTTTATGCAAATTACTTAAACCTAGTACCCTCCCACTTCAGATTATGACCTCTTCACCTGTAATCTATACATAGTAAGATTGTCTCAGACTTGAATTTACTGCTCCACCATTATTAGTCAGTATCTATGCCTTAACCTCCTGCCCCTTAAAGGGACAGTGTAAACCAAATTTCATGTAAGTGCATGAAATATACACTACTATAAAGAATATGCACAGATGCTGATATAAAAATCCAGTATAAAACCTTTTTAAAACTTACTTAAGCTCCCAGTCAGTAGCGGACCTACTCAATAGAGTGCCCTGGTGCAAGATTTTTTTTGGGCCCCCCAAAAGTAACTCAGTAGAAAGCAAAAGTATTAATATACATTCTGCTCTGTATAATAATTTTTAGGATAGATAGATAGACAAACAAACAGATAGATCAATAGACACATGGACCTACAACCTGCATTAATAAAAGGCTCCCCTGCATTAGGATTGTAAACATTCTGCACAAACCTATGTATAGACAGGCTGTTAGGGGCCCCCTCCAGGGGATAGTTCCGCCCCTGCTCCCAGTTTATAACTGTTGATGAGGTTAGGCTGGGACACCCAGTGAAAGGGGCTGGGAAAGCAGAAAGAGCAGACACTCCCCCCTCCCTGCAAATGAAAATACAGATTACTATTATTTTTTTTATTTTTTTAAAAAGCAAAACTGTACATTGTTACAAAAACACTCCCAGATCCACTGTCTAAATGGATCATCCCCAAAACATTTATGCAAAGAAAAATCTAGTGTACAATGTCCCTTTAATATCTCAGGATGGTTGTAACATTTTAGGATCATCAATATTTGTTCTTATTGTTTTATTCTTTGTTCAGTTCCCAAGAATACCCCATTATCTGTAGTTTGCATAAATATATACAGTGCTGGAAATTTCCACTGCTCTGTGACTTATGGATGCACACACCAATAAATACAGGAATTACATAGCTAAATCAGGCAACAGTATCCTAACAATCTGAGACATAGGTGTACTGAAAGGTTTTTTATTGTTTGGAGTTGGTATAATTGTTGCAGTGTCAGTTCTAATATTTAGCAAAACAGTGATATTGCATGTGTAGAATAGAGAGTTAAAGGGACAGTCTACACCAGAATTTTTATTGTTTGAAAAGATAGATAATCCCTTTATTACCCATTTCCCAGTTTTGCATAACCAACACAATTATAATAATATACTTTTAACCTCTCTGATTATCTAAGCCTCTGCAAACTGCCCCTTTTTTCAGTTCTTTTGACAGACTTGCAGTCTAGCAAATCAGTGCCTGCTCCCAGATTACTTCACGTGCCCGAGCACAGTGTTATCTATATGAAATATGTGAACTAACACCCTCTAGTGGTGAAAAACTGTTAAAATGCACTCTGAAAGAGGTGGGCTTCAAGGTCTAAGAAATTAGCATATGAACCTCCTAGGTTAAGCTTTCAACTAAGAATACCAAGAGAACAAAGCAAAATTGGTGATAAAAGTAAATTGGAAAATTGTTTAAAATTACATGCTCTATCTGAATCATGAAAGTTTATTTTGGCCTAGACTGTCCCTTTAATAGAGAGAAACTAAATAGTACAAAAAAATGACTCATTCTACAAGTCCCAAGGACAAAGGAAAAAAACAGAGTTCATTGTGTTCCCTATGAAGGTCGTAGTAAGCATGCAGTATTAACCGTAATGTTTGTATATGATCAGCCAGGTAGTATGTAGTAGTTGTCAAATAAAACAATTTGTAGACATTAAATTAATATTTATATTCAGATATTTGTACAAAAATAAAATGTCCTATTTAAAATTAGAATGTTGCTTAGCAACTCATTTATATTATTTTTTATTAATTCTTTGAAGAAAAGTATGTTTCTATTGTATCTTTTACTGTCTAAATTTCCTTTTTCTTTTTTAGATCCACCATTGGTCCTAACATTTCAAGAAACACATTTTGTGACTTATGGTAGAAGTATCTTGGCCCAACTTCATAAAGATATGAAACAATAATCCTTAAAATAAAATGATTTTGTCTTCCAACAGCTCATCACACATTTTTTTCAGTTTACTATACATTCTTACATAAACATTATAGGTGATAGTTTCTCAATGTTTGATTTTACATCAGAGCCGTAGAACCACATAATAGCTGAAAATCCAAGGCTTTCTGTGTCTTCCAAGACGTAATTGAAATTTGTGTGGTATTCTTGTCAAAGTAATGATTGTTTTTTTTTTTTATTTACGTTTAATGTTTGTGTCCAGTTGTCCAATACCTTGAAATCTTAATGTGATAAGTTTCTGTTTCTTTGGTTGTAGAGACTGGAAAGTTTTCAACAGTTTGTCGGTTTCTGATCTTACAAATAAAAAATTAAACCACCACATGAAACCAACATTTTTTTCTTTCATGATTTAAAAAGAGCAGCAATTTTCCATATTATTTTTTATTAACCAACAGAGGGTGATATTATACAGTGATACAAATTTGGTTCATAACAATATTTAAGGAGAAGAAAAACAAAAACACTTGTCCTCATCTTGAGGTTCAGATAATTTCAGCAGAAGAAAACAAAGGCAAGCTATGAAAAATAATATTTGAGCCACAGTTTCTCCCACCTATAAGAAAACGAGTGTTATCTTCTTTCAAGTCTAAGACTGAAAACAAAACCTTATTCCCTTAAGTCGCCCTGTGTTGGGATTTTCTGTTTTTTGACCGAAAAAAATAAAAAATAAAATAAATAACCAAGATCCTATCTAAAAAAAAAAAAAAAAAAAAGAAAGGAAAAAAAGAAGGGAAAGGAAGAGGAAGAGAAAAAAAAAAAAGGGGGAAGAATACCCCTTAGAAAAGAAAATAATCCCCTTCCCTGCTGCTCCCTCTACCAAATACCTAGCAGGATCATTTCTGAATTTTGAAAAGGAAAGATCATATATTCTCTATCATTTTCAGGTAATGATTTAATATATGTTGCCCATTTATTAAAGAATTTCCTAATGTCCTCTTCATTGTTAATGTCTGTATCTTTCTGTTCTAGTAAACATTGTTTCTTGAGGCAATTTTGAATTTCCAGCACACTTGGTACCGAGCGCATTTTCCATTTTTTGCATATCAAATATCTGGTGGCTAATATAGAAATAGATATCAATTTGTCATTAGGGTGATGCTTATTTAAATTGTCAATGCATAATATAATCTGAAATAAGGTAAAGGATATATGTGGAATTTTCAATACCCTATTCAGCCAGTATTCAAGTTTGCGCCAAGTATTTCTCACTTTTGGGCAAGACCAGAACATGTGCTCTATATTAGCTGCTGGGAGAGAGCATTTCAGGCATTTGTTAAAACCCAAGTTGTGCACCTTGAAGCCCATCTCCGGAGTAAAATATGCTCTGTGGAGCAGTTTAATATGTGCTTCGCGCCATGTGGCAGATAAAGTTATTTTAGCCACTTTTCCTAGAGTGTTGCAGAATTTTTGAATCGACCCTATTCTGTGGTAGAAATAAAGTCCATGTTTCGGCGATCCTTGACAGATTATAGTTACCCTTACTGCCAACCAATAACTGGTAGGCCACAGAGATAGACATATAATCAGCCTTCATGAGTATAAGCCAGTTTTCTACCTTGCCTAATTTCCAACCCCAACCCTCTTCTCTGACTATTTCAGCCAGGAAATGCCTTACCTGTAAATAGGCAAAGAAGTCTTTGTTAGGTAAACTAAATTCTCTTTTCAGTGCTTCAAATGTTTTAATAATTTTCCTATCACCATCTATCAGCAAAATCATTCTATTTAGCCCTTTCCTATGCCATCTATTAAAAACCTCAGAATGTAATCCAGGTTGGAATTTTGGATTCCCTATCAGGGGAAGGTAGTACGAAGCCTTAAAGTTAATTGAAAGAATTTTTGCAATTTTCCACCATGCCCTGATAGGGTTATAAATAACTTTTAATTTTTTAATTTCTGGGGGCAACTCTTTGGGGGGGGGGAGTGTATAAGTGATAAAGGATGGTATGGGTCACAGATTAGTTTCTAACTGGTTATTTAGGATATAATCTTTAGACAGGATCCAGCTAGCCACTATTCTCGCTAAAAAGCTAAGATTATATGCTCTAATGTCTGGGAGTGCTAAGCCCCCATAATCACGTGGAAGGGAGAGTTTATTAAGGGATATTCGTGCTCTTTTCCCTTGCCAAAGAAATTGTCTAATTAGGCCATTAATCGTACGTATATCTTTTTAAAAAAGGATTACTGGAACATTCTGCAATATATATAGCAGTTTCGGGAGGAGGATCATTTTAACCAATGCTATCCTTCCTGAAATTGAAAGTGGCAAACTTTGCCAAGTTCTAAGTTTTTCCTTAAATTGCCTAATAATTGGGGGAATGTTAAGCTCATATGTCAAATCTGAATTTGCAGGGATAATTATTCCTAAGTATTTAAATGAGTCTGTTACTCTTTTAAATGGGTTCTCCAGACATGAATCCTTATTCCTGCAGATCCAGAGAATTTCTGATTTAGATGCATTTATTTTATACCCTGAAAAGGTGCCGAATTGATCAATTATCTGCAGCAGTTTTGGAATATTGACCTCAGTATTTGATAGATACAGCAAGACATCATCTGCATATAAGCCTATTTTCATCTCATGATTTAGGATCTTTATTCCCTCTAAGCTTTGCCTTATCATAATAGCTAAGGGCTCGATGGCAATGTTAAACAAAAGCGGGGAGAGAGGGCAACCCTGGCGCGTTCCTCTTTCAAGAGTTATTGATGGAGATATCATACCGTTAATTATCAAACTTGTAGCTGAACTTTTATAGAGACTCTCTACAAATTGAGGGAATTTGCCCTTGATTCCAAATTTCAACAAAGATGTGTTAAGATGTTTGAATGTGACAGAACCAAACGCTTTTTCTGCGTCAATGGATAAAATAGCCACGTCTGATGCCCCAGGGTCTTCCTCTCTCCCCGCCAAGATCTTTTCGTAATATTCCAAAGTGACCAATACCTCCCTAATTTTGGCCGAGGAGTTTCGTCCGTTCATAAAGCCAGCTTGATCCGGATGAACCACTTTTGGCAAAATTAACTGTAGTCTAGATGCTAAGATGGACATTAAGATCTTGTAATCTGAGTTGAGTAGGGCTATTGGTCTATATGATTCCTTAAGCCTAGGGTCTTTTCCT
This sequence comes from Bombina bombina, assembly GCF_027579735.1. Classification (NCBI taxonomy): domain Eukaryota; kingdom Metazoa; phylum Chordata; class Amphibia; order Anura; family Bombinatoridae; genus Bombina; species Bombina bombina. The sequence goes on from NC_069501.1 coordinate 279,961,081, forward strand.
GCTTTAGGGATTAAGGTTGTGTGGGAAAAAGAGAATGAAGCTGAAACTGGTTTGCCTTTGGTATAGTATTCGTTATATAAATTTGTTAGATATGGGGCAGTTTCTTCCACTAGTATTTTATAAAATTCGCCAGGTAGTCCATCCGGACCAGCCGCCTTATTAATCGGTAGTTTAGAGATTGCCACCTTTACTTCTTGAACTGATATAGGAGCATTAAGTTTGACAATGCAATCATCAGTTAATGAGGGACTAACAATCTTGTTCCAAAACTCTGCAGATTTATCTTGATCATAACCCTTATCGGAATATACATTTTGATAATATTCCGCCAATACAGTTGCAATCTTATCAGGATCTAAAATTCGCTTTCCTTTATCTAAAAGTTCTTCAATATAAGGTTGTTTTTTTTTTCATTATTAACCAATCTAGACAACATCTTTCCAGATTTATTCCCAAATCTGTAGAATTTAGCCTGAGTTTTTAGTTCTTTCTGCACTTGTTGGGTTAGAGTAAATGTGCCCCTAGTTTCTTTAGCTTGCACATACTTAGCCCAATTTAGGGCATTTTTATGCAGTAAGAATTTATTATATGAGTTAGATAGTGCCTTATTTATTTCTTTTTCTCTTGTCTTTAATTTTTTAGTTAGAGCGATGTTATAAGTTAGTATTTCTCCTCTGAGAACCGCCTTAGCGGTGTCCCAGAGCACTTCTGGGCGTTCAATATATTCATAATTGAACTGTATAAATTCCTCAAATTTCGACCTGAGATGGGTTTTAAATTTCATATCCGTTACTAAGTAATGGGGGGGGGAAAACGCAGAGATTTAATTTGCGGCCGTTTCAACTGAATATCCAAAGAAATGGGGGCATGATCTGATATTGATATGGGAAAGATTCTTGCTTGCACCGTTATGGGCCCTATACGCTCGTCTATAAGGAATAGATCTATTTGTGAAAGAGTTTTGTGTGCTTTTGAAAGACAGGTAAATTCCTGTGTATCCGGGTTTTGAATACGCCATATATCCCGTAGTGCTAAATTTTGTTTTATTTTCTTAATCATTTTAAATTCTAGATTATCCTTTTTCTGTTTTTTCTGTTTCGTAGTTTCTCGAAGCCTGTCTAATGGACATTGCGGCGCCATATTAAAATCCCCACCAATAATGAGGTGTCCCTCCCTGACTATACAGTAATAATTTAGATTGTATTCTATTCCAAAATTCTGTGTCAAAAGTATTAGGGCCATATATATTGCATAGTGTATAGATATCCTGGGCGAGTTTTATTTTTAACAGAACAAATCTTCCCTCCGGATCGGGCTTGCAGTGCACAACCTCAATTTGGGTTTTTTTCCCTATTAAGATAGCTACTCCCCTTTTTTTACCAATACTTGGTGAGAAGAACACTTCTTTAACCCATGAGGTTTTAAGTTTAGAGGATTCCTCTGAATTAAGATGTGTTTCTTGGATTAACCCTATATCCTTCTGGGACTTCATTAATTGTGTCAGTATAACTTTTCGCTTAATAGGGGTAGATATCCCTCCCACGTTCCAAGATACAATCCTAAATTTTTCTATTTTCTTTTTAAAACTACTCTGGGATGAAACAGCAGGGAGGGGGAGGAAAAAGATATAAAAAAGCTGGGGAAGGAGAAAAAAAAACAAACAAAAAAAAAAACCTTGAGACCCCCGCAAGGGGGGGGGGGGACTCAGGCAATTTCCCTAAGTGCCCCATCTATCTCTGAGTGACGGGATTAAACCCACGATTAGACCTACTCTGCCGAAACTGACCCTTTCAGTGCTGGTGGGTCCAGAGTTGTAAAGAATTTCTCAGCCGAAACAGCCTCCACAAAAAAATATGTAACATCCTTCACTGTTACTTTAAGCTTAGCAGGAAAAATTATGGTGGCATCCAGGCCATGTTTTATAAATTTAGTGCACATTGGTGCCAAATCTCTCCTTTTTAAGGCTGTCTCTGCTGAGAAATCCTGAAAGATTAAAATTTTAGCACCATCGATAATAAGTGGCTGGGTTTTACGAAATTGTTGTAAAAATTTAAGTTTGTCTTGATAATTAAGTAATTTGGCAATTATAGGTCTAGGTCTGGTAGGGTTATTGTTAGATGTACGAGGTGGACCAAGCCTGTGTGCCCTCTCTACCAAGACTTGGCGGTATGTTGACGGAAATTTAAGTGCTTTAGTGAGAGTGTCTGAAATAAAGAGGACCAAGTCCTCATACTGGCTCTCTTCTGGGAGTCCTATTATTCTAATGTTATTCCTTCTACTGCGATTTTCTAGGTCTTCCAGCCTAGATAAAGTTTTTTGAATACTTATACTCATGTTTTCAAATTTAGAGCCATACGAGGTAGTGAGGTCCTCTAAGTCAGACACTCTTTGCTCAGCCTCCTGTAGCCTTGCTGAAAATTGCCTGATTTCTTGTGTTAAAACTGTTATATCTTGTTTGATTTCCGCTTTTAAAGCATCAAACTTGGGGGAGAGGGCTTCTGAAATGCTGGCAACCAGAGTTTGAATATTTAGTGCTTCAGGTGTAGCTATGTTTATCATGGTAGATTGGGCATCGACAACTGGATCTTGCGTGCCCTTGGGCTTTCTGTCCCTATGTCTTACTGCCATAGTTGGAGAAGGTGTTTTGGCCGAGATGCCAAGAAACTTATCCATGTACCAGGTGTGGTTAAGTGGTGAAGAAAGGGTGATTCAGGAGTGAGAAAGATAATTTTTAGAGATCTAGTACGTAGCCGTGTAAGAAGAGCAAGAAAAATTAATTTTAAATTAGGGCCTCTAAGTGTTTACTTTACACTTGGGCTTTGTGAGTGTGTTTTAGTGTACAGCTAAACTCAAGTAAGTGAGATTTACCGGAGTAGTGTTACATTAATCTAATTTAGATTTAAAAAAAAAAAAAGGGTGAGCCAAAACTTTGGCAGGATGTTTTTCAGGACATTATACAACTAGGTAAAATATCAATTTTTTTTTTTTTTTTTCTTTTGCCAGTGTGTGAGGGTTTTCCTATAGCAATCACTAAGCTCACTGAGGAAAATGGGAGACCTAGATACCTGAAATAGCAGAAGGGTTTCAAGCCTGGTCCAGAGGAGCTTTAGTATAGGCTGCTATCTCGGGCAGTATTTAGAGAGCAGTGAAATAAGACAACTCACCCCCTTAAGTCAATTAATCCTGCAAATGGGATACCTTGCAAGAGGGTGTTTAAAATTTAGGGCGATCTTAGAAAAAATATATATCAGTTAATCTACTCAGATAACACTTTATAAGCCTAATCTTATCATCACTTAGCCACTATGAAAAAATAGAAGAAATACAAAACCAAATATAGTTTCCTATGGTTCAGCTTAGATAATTCAAAACTTATTTCAACTATATCTAAACAATCAGTGTTCTTTCAAAAAGTATTTATATGATTCGATAAGCTATTTGAAGCTTATAATATAGTAGCATAATCAATTATATTTTAAGTCAATACTAGAAAATTTACTTTTAACCTTTTAGTATATGCAATTTGAAATAACCTAGAAACCTGTTGTATGACCAATCCTCATTCCGAGGAGCAAAGCATAGATAAAAGCAACAATCATTAGTTATGAATTTCAGATAAGAAAAAAAAAAAAAAGACAAACAGTAGTCCAAAGAAATGGAAATTTCATATGATATAGTCAATGTTATTTTCAATGTAGCTTCAATATGCTTTAGACCATTAGTACACAAGGTAGATTAGTGTGTCAGGGTGTACTTGTAATCCCATAGCCTTCTGCCGCTGTTTTTATCAAATATGGGGAAGGGAAATCTCTCGGTTGATGTTGTGGCCTCCCTTTTACAGCTGGTCTTTAAGTCAGGTTAGCTTCGCTAGTAACCCCTGCAGTAATTTACAATGTGTCCCAAGATCTTCTTAAATCTCATACTCAAGAGCCTTCCTTAGTAGGGTGTTTCAAATTTTTAAACCCTGATGGCCTCCTCCATATTCCTTCACTTCCCCCCTCTAAAAAGTTCTCGTGTGACGGTGCCGTTGTTAGTGTCAGAGATAATATACTGTGGATGAGACTCACCCCTTCGTAGGCTGACCACTGGTTCCGCTGCTCACCTCTGTGTTGTACCCTTCGGCGCAGAGGAGATTGTTACCTCCGTTTTCCAGCACCTCTGTGAAGTGCGGCTTCCGTAGTCGGCTCTCCTCACGCAACGTCGGTGGGAGGAGAGAGACCGACGCCCCACCGGGCGCCGCCGCCAGCCAGGAAGGAGCAGCCTCCCCACCGACAATCCGCTCCGGGGCCAGAGCCACCTCCCTCTCACGCAGCACCGGTGGGGGAGGGAGAAGAAGAACAAAGAGGCCGGTCAGCAACCCAGCAGGTAAGACCGCCGGTCAGCAGCAAATCTGGTCAGAGTGGCACAGGGGATCCAAATTCGTCAGCCAGAGTCCGCTGGAGATCAGAGGGGGGAAGGGAGCTTTACCTTATCCGAAAAGAGTTCCGTAGAGCAGGCAGAAGGGGACCCAGGTCCCAGTACGGAACTGGAGGGGTAAATAAAAAGTCCAGATTAAGCTGAAAGTGACAGGCAGGTATTGCCTATATAAAAAGTCCAGATAGATAGGGACAAATGCCAGTGGAATGATAGGCCACTGGAAAAGGTTCCGGAGCAAATCTTTTTAGCTGGCCTAAGGATAATAGCTCACTAGCCAGGAGCAAGGCGCGGGGATCCACCGCCAAAATCTGTGGGCCTGGAGCTGCAATCTGAGCTACACCTGCGTAGCACACCTGTGCAGCCACACCTGTGTAGCTCCACCTCCACCGCAAAGAGCAGCAATTTTAAACAACTTTCTAATTTACTTCCATTATCTAACGTGCTTCATTCTCTTGATATCCTTTGCTGAAAAGCATATCTAGATAGGCTCAGTAGCTGTTGATTGGTAGCAGCACATAGATACCTCATGTGATTAGCTCGCCCATGTGCATTGCTATTTCTTCAAGAAAGGATATCTAAAGAATTAAGCAAATTAGATAATAGAAGTAAATTTTAATGTTGTTTAAAATTGTATTATCTATCTGAATCATGATGCAGAAGAGAAAATAGCACAATCTGTAAAAAACGGTGACAAAACCTTCTTTAGATATATCATTGAAAAGAGAAAAACTAACAAAGGGATAGTTAGACTCAAGAATGAGGATAGAGTAGTGGAAGAAGATAAACAAATAGCAAACTGTTTAAATGATTACTTTTGTTCAGTCTTAACAACAGATGGTAAAATTAGTGAGATTCTATTAAGGGATGTTACTGTAAATAATAATGTGAGTAGTACTTTTCTTTTTACAGAGGAAGAGGTTTCAAGGGCTTTATCAAAAATAAAAAGTTAATAAGTCTGTGGGTCCAGATAATATTCATCCAAGGGTTCTAAGAGAACTTTGATCCGTAATAGCTACTCCATTAGCCTATTTATTTAATCAGTCACTTACAGGAGTTGTTCCAAAAGACTGGAAAATTGGCAATGTAGTCCCTCTTCATAAAAAAGGGTAGTAGGGAAGATTCTGCTAACTATAGGCCAGTTAGTTTGACCTCAATTGCAGGGAAATTAATGGAAACTCTTTTAAAGGAAAGACTTGTATCTTTCATTCAGACAAACAACTTAGAAGACAAACGACAGCATGGTTTCACTGCTGGAAGATCATGCCTGACTAATCTAATTGATTTCTTTGACCGTGTAACTAAAATAATAGACCAGGGAGGAGCCGTAGATGTTGCATATCTAGACTTTAGCAAAGCATTTGACACCGTCCCACACAACAAACCTATTCACAAAATGTATTGCCTTGGAATAGATGCTAAGATTGTTAAGTGGGTAGAATGCTGGCTTAAAGATAGACGACAGAGGGTTTCAATTAATGGAGTAAATTCAAATGAGGCATCAGTTACTAGTGGTGTTCCCCAAGGGTCAGTTCTTGGGCCTGTTTTGTTTAACATGTTCATAAGTGATATTGAAAGTGGGCTTAAGGGGAAGGTTTGCTTGTTTGCTGATGATACAAAACTTTGTAACAGGGTAGATGTTCCAGGAGGAGTTGATCAAATGAACTGTGATATTAATAAACTAGAGGACTGGTCAAATAAATGGGATCTGAAATTTAATATTACCAAGAGCAAAATTATGCATATAGGATCCAAAAACCCAAAGGCCAATTATAGTCTCAATGGAACATTACTGACTGTAATTAAAGAAGAAAGGGATTTGGGAATTATTATTTCAGATGATTTAAAATTTGGTACACAATGCCGCAGTGCAGCCAGCAAGGCCAGTCAAATGCTTGGTTGCATTGGAAGAGGTTTTAGTAGCAGAAATAGCAAGGTTCTTATGCCACTTTACAGATCATTAGTTAGACCAAATCTGGAATACTGTGTACGGTTCTGGAGACCATATCTTCAGAAAGATATAAATAAACTAGAAGCTACCCAAAGGAGGGCTACTAAAATGGTACATGGTGTAAAATATAAAACGTACAAAGAAAGACTCTGTGATCTAAATATGTATAGTTTAGAGGATAGAAGGGAAAGAGGTGACATGATAGAAACCTTCAAATATATGAAGGGACTTAATAAAATAGAAGCTGAAAGCATTTTTCACAAAAAAAAATAAATGCCAAAACAAGGGGTCACAATCTAAAGTTAGAGGGTAGTAGATTCAGGAGAAATTTGAGGAAGCATTTTTTTTTAGAGAAAGGGTGGTGGATTCATGGAATAAACTTTAAAAATGCCTGGGACATGCATAAGGCTATCCTAAGGAAAAAGTAACATGTAATATGGGTAGACTTAATGGGCCCTTTTGGTTCTTATCTACCGTCAAATTCTATGTTTCTATGAAAGAAAATTGTTGGGTTTAGTGTCCCTTTAACATTTAATTTGTGAAACATTTGACTTTTATTCATATTGCATAAAGAAGTAGAATGTATTATTAATGTCTAAAAAATGTATTTTTAAAAAATAGATTTAGTTGTTTAATTGCATAATCCTCAAGTGCATGATAAAAATAAAATGCAATAGCACTTACTCTGAACTTTAAATAAGAAGTAGATTTTTTTTCTGACAAATGTAAAAATGTACTTAAATTTGCGGGCCCCTGTATCATGTGACAGCCATCAGCCAGTCACAGACTCATATATACTCATATACACTGAACTCTTGCACATGCTCTGTAGGACCTGGTGCCTCAGAAAGTGTTGGTATAAAAAGACTGCATAATTTGAAAATGGAAGTAAATTGGAAACTGCATGCTCTGTCTGAATCATGAAAGTTTAATTTTTACTTTTTAATTTCCCTTCAATAACTATAAAGTAGCTAATTGTTGTAGAGGGGATAGGGACCTCTCTTGGGCTGCAACTTAAAATGGAAGTTAATGAGGTACATACTGTGTCCTGGCCATTTTGTGTAAGCATGTGAATTCTTAGCTTCTCATGAGGTCACATGACCCCATATACTAATTCTTCCTGTTAGTCAATATGTGTGGTGAAGAGTGGCGTGCTGCCCATGGCACTCAGAATTCTACTGCCCACACACACACACCATAATATTTTTGGGCCGGGGTGTAACATATTTGTTTTATTTTTCATGGCATTTCCAAAAGTAAATAAATTGCAAACCTACAATAAATAAAAGTTTACAAGTCATTTTGGGTAAAAAAAAAATATTTATATAATACTCAGGGCTCTTTCCTTAAAAAAATAACCGATTAGCAAATAAATTATTTGAGATACCATCTGCTATCTCAAAGACTCATATTAAATGGTAACAAATATTTGGACCGCAATGGATAATAACCCTGAACAAATTAGTGTCATCCATAAAAATACATCAGAATAATAAGAACATTGAAAATAATCTTAAAACTGAATAGTTTACAAAACAAAGGTTTTTTTGTGTTTTTTTAAAAAATGTTTATTAATAAATAAAACAGCTGTTTGTACAGATATTTTCTTTACAATAACAACTTGCATCATAGCTAGCCATTGTCAGCCAAAATATGGTTCTATTAAATGAATTAGTTTTAGTCGTAGGACATAATTATTCTGAAGCAGATACAGACTTCACAGGCAGCCAGTAATGAAAGGGACATTCAACACCAAAAAATGTATTGTCTAAAAAGATAAATAACGCCTTTACTACCCATTCCCTAGCTTTGCACAACTGACATTGTTATAATAATATACTTTATAACATTAAAACCTCTAAATTTCTGCCTGTTTCTAAGCCACTACAGACAGCCTTTTATCACATGCTTTTTATTAGCTTTTCACAACAGGAGACTGCTAATTTATCTGTGCCATATAGATAACATTGTGCTCATGCCCGTGAAGTTGTGCACAACACAGCACTAATTGGCTAAAATGCAAGTCAATAGTTTATAAATAAAAAGTCATGTGATCGGGGGCTGTCAGAAGATGCTTAGATACAAGTTAATCACAGAGATAAAAAGTGTATTAATATAACCATGTTAGCTGTGCAAAACTGGGAAATGGGTAATAAAGGGATTATCTATTTTTGTAAACAATAAAAATGTTGGAGTTCACTGTCCCTTTAAGGGTATGCTTGCATCCTATGCAGCACTGGGTCCTTGCAGTGTTCATTTCTACAAGTGGACTTAGTGTACTGGGGCCACCTTTAGTTCAGGCCAAACCTGAACACTCTTGTGCTGCGCAAAAGAGAGCAAAAATAACACTCATCTGTATGAAATACTTATTATGGCAAATTAAGTAACACAGTGTAAAACCTGAAATGTACAGTATATTCATCCATGCAGCTATTTTACTATTTATATATGCCAGTCTTAGATTTCACACTAGAGCACTGGTTTTAAAACCTGTCCTCAGGCCACCCCAACGGTCCAGGTTTTCTGGATTACCTTGGGTGAGAGCAGAAAAATAACCATGGTTACCAATCTGCTCATTGTTTCACCTGTGCTCCAGATCAGATACACTCAAAACGTGGCCTGTTAGGGAGGCCTGAGAACAGGTTTGAAAACCAGTGCACTAGATGAAGGGTGCAATCAGTCCTCATTTTATATTCATGTAATTAAAAGGAATCACATTGCTCACAGTATGAAAGTGCACCCTTTAATTACCTGGTCCCCTTGGTGTCTGTATCTGTGTTGGGATGCAGTGCTGCACACCATTTTTTTGTACTATTTAGCTCCTGTAAAAATGTTACTTGAGGTTCAGTTCTGTTGATGTTGTGTGTAGATCCCTTCATGCATGGGCCCCCATATGCAGATACTAATATTGAGGCAATTAAACTTCATTCTCGCTCCTCAGGCCGCAGCATGATGGAAAATGTACCTCATAGGCGTGGCCTAGAGGAGATGTATGGACTGCCCAGTGCGTCACAATGAAAATGAACACAGCAGTAAAGCAGCAGTAAAAGGCTGATAAATCCAGGGGCCCTCAATGCAGAATATCGTGCAATTACATTTGAGCTGCGACTCCTCACAATCCCCTTGAAACGGACACACACAAATGCAAATCCCTACCCAAGCTCTATTGTCTGGAAGGGGAAGATGGCGCTAATGTCTATCAGCCCCGTGCTTAGATAGCATCTATAGGGTGTAAGAGTGCCGCAGCCCCCCCATATACCCCAACTCTGCTGCCCTAGGACTTGATAGACTAGGCCATAATACACCCCTGGTGGTGACATTTGTTGTTTGTAATATGAATCCACTCATTGTGTCTCCTAAAGATAAACCAAAGCAAGAAGTTACAGTCTCAGTCATATTCACTGTGCATGAATAGAATAAAGGGACAGTCTACTCTAGAATTGTTATTGTTTAAAAAGATAGGTAATCCCTTTATTACCCTTTCCCTAGTTTTGTACAACCAACACGGTTATATTAATATACATTTTACCTCTGTGATTACCTTGGGCGAGATTACATATGCGGCGTTGCCCACAAAAGGTGGCGATGCCGGTTTTTAGTCCTGTATTGCTATCACATATATGGTGCCGCATATAAATGTAGCGCATATATTTCAACCGTCGCCCGCTAATTTTAGTCCCATAAACTAACATAGAACCATGTTGCAAGTTGGTATCCCATATTCAGTGCAAGGACATACGAGGCAAAAATTTAGAAATCTTACTCCATTTTCACCAAGCCACACATAGGCAGGCGCAGCAAGCCTTGCACTAAAAATATGAGCACCGCAACTCCCTGAAAGTTTTAACAAATACCTAACGCATGCGCAATATCTACCTGTCAACCGCCATCTCCCCCACTGCAATAACTATTAAAATATATTAACCCCTAAACCGCCACCCCGACCAACACAAATATACCTATTTAAACTATTAACCCCTAATCCGCCATCCCCCACATCACAATCTACCTATTAAAACTATTACCCCCTAATCCCCCATCCCCCCAAATTGCAATCTACCTATTAAAACTATTAACCCCTAATCCGCCATCCCCACAACGCATTAAACCTAATTAACATATTAACTCCTAAACTGCCATCCCGCCACAACGCATTAAAAAAATAAAGCAAATTATTAAAAATTAAAAAAATCAAACTTAATCCCTATGAAAATAAAAACGCCCCCCCAAAAGAAAAACACCCCCTAATCTAAACTACCAATAGCCCTTAAAAGGGCCTTTTGTAGGGCATTGCCCTAAGTTAAACAGCTCTTTTACATTTAAGTCCCCCTAACAGTAAAAAGCCCCCCACCCACCAAACCCCCAAAATAAAAAAAACTAACACTAAATATGGGGGGTTGGCGGTTTAGGGGTTAATAGATTAATTAGGTTTATTGCGATGTGAGGGGTTGGCAGTTTAGGAGTTAATAGGTTAATTAGGTTTATTGCGATGTGGGGAGTTGGCGGTTTAGGGGTTAATAGGTTAATTAGGTTTAATGCGCTGTGGGGGGATGGAAGTTTAGGGGTTTATAGTTTTTATAGGTGAATTGCGATGTGGGGGGGATGGCGGATTAGGGGTTAATAGATTTATTAGGTAGATTGCGATGTTGGTGAATGGCGGATTAGGGGTTAATAGTTTAGGTATATTACGTTGTGGGGGGTTGGCATTTTAGGGGTTAATACTTTTATTATTAGTTGCGATGTGGGGGGATTGTGGATACAAGGGTTTTGACGTGTCAGGTTTATTTTTGGGAGGCGGGTTTGACTTTTATGGGAGATTTAATTTTTTTTTTTAGTTTTCTTAGGCGCTGGCAGTTTCTAAACTGCCGTAAGTCACTGGCGACTCCAGAAATGTGTATTTCCGCACATTTCTGGACATTGCTAGTTTATCCGACTTAAGGCAGTTTATGAACTGCCGGCGGGGTTTATGTGATTCCTTGATGTGAAGGGTGAAATTACGGGCGATGCAAGGTTTCAGCAGTTGCGTTGAAGCGTGTGCCATATATGTAATCTAGCCCCTTGTATCTAAAACTCTCGAGACTGTCCTCTTATCTCAGTTCTTTTGACAGACTTGCATTTTAGGCAATCAGTGCAGTGAGCACAATGTTATCTATATGACACTGTAAACTGTAAAAAACTGTCAAGATGCACTGAGATAAGAGGCAGTTCAACAACTTACAAATTAGCATATGAGCCTACCTAGGTTTAGCTTTCAACAAAGAATACCAAGAGAACAAAGCAAATTTGATGATAAAAAATTAATTATAAAGTTGTTTAAAATTGCATGTCCTATCTGAATCATGAAAGTTTAATTTTGACTTGACTGTTCCTTTAAGAATTTAGGCCCTTTTAACATAAGACAACATACCTTTAAATATGACAGTATTTAAATGCAGGGGTGTATCTTAGATTAGGGAAGCAGGATTTAGTGTGGGCAGCAGATTTTGAGAGATTGTTCTACAGCATGATACATTCATTAATAGGCGTTTTATTTATTAATTATAAAACAATGGCCCCTGGTTTTCTAGTGGGGGTGCCTGGCATCTGTTTGTGTCTCTGGCCTCCTGTTGTGAGATGTACAAGGGAAATATGAGATAAAATTGGATGGGTAGTAGGCAGTTGGAAATTGCTAACTGCCTAACAAGGAACACCTATTTCTAGCTGGTTTCTACCTGGTTTCTACTTATTGAATTGTTTTATATTTATACTTATAATGGGCTAGATTACAAGGCGCGCACTATCAGTGCAGGTTGCGATAACTAAGTCATATCTTGCGTGCATAGTACAAGCTGAAAGTAAATTGTTTCCCTCAAGAGCAAACTAAATTTGTGCTTGTTAGGTTAGCCGACTGTAGACCTCGCATAAAGGTTATGACTTAAAAAAAGAAAGTTGCAACAAACACTAAATAAATGCATTAAAATAAAGTGTTACACTAATATATACACTGTCAGATAAAAATGATTCATATAAATATTTTAATACAAGGTATATGGTATATGGTCAGGTATTTGAACGCAAGGGGCTATAATGTGTGTGTGTATGTATATATATATATATATATATATATATATATATACAGTATATATATAAAACTATTGTTGCCATGCGCTCACTACCATCATTGCTAAAGGCCCAGGTGCATTTCCTCTCTGTGTGCATCCAATCTTCATAAAATATGAGGGCACTCACAAGACTTAAAATCATTTTCTTTATTCAATGTCCATTAAAAGCATGTGACAGATGGATATTGAATAAAGACAATTTTTTTTAAAGGGACAGTATACACCATTTTTCATATAACTGCATGTAATAGACACTACTATAAAGAATAATATGCACAGATACTGATCCAAAAATTAAGTATAAAACCTTTTAAAAACTTACTTAGAAACTCCAAGTTTAGCACTGTTGATTAGATAAGCAGGAACACCCAGGGAAAGTGGCTAATTTGCATTCATTCCCCCCTTCCCTGCATATGAAAAGACAGATTATACAAACAGAAGCCAGCAGTAGACTGGAAAAGCGCGTCTACTTCTGACACTGAGGGGCTTGGTTAGGAGTCTGAAAATCTGCACAATGTTATTAAAAAATAAGCAAAACTACACATTGTTACAAAAACACTCCCAGGTGGGCTATATAAATGGATCATCTACAAAATATTTATGCAAAGAAAAATTTGGTGTAAAATGGCCCTTTAAGTCCTGTGGGTGCCCTCATTATTAATGAAGATTATATGTGTATATATGTACAGTGGGGCAAAAAAGTATTTAGTCAGCCACCAATTGTGCAAGTTCTCCCACTTAAGAAGATGAGAGAGGCCTGTAATTTTCATCATAGGTATACCTCAACTATGAGAGACAAAATGTGGAAACAAATCCAGACAATCACATTGTCTGATTTGGAAAGAATTTATTTGCATATTATGGTGGAAAATAAGTATTTGGTCACCTACAAACAAGCAAGATTTCTGGCTCTCACAGACCTGTATCTTCTTCTTTAAGAGGCTTCTCTATCCTCCACTCATTACCTTTATTAATGGCACCTGTTTGAACTTGTTATCAGTATAAAAGACACCTGTCCACAACCTCAAACAGTCACACTCCAAACTCCACTATGGTGAAGACCAAAGAGCTGTCGAAGGACACCAGAAACAAAATTGTAGACCTGCACCAGGCTGGGAAGACTGAATCTGCAATAGGCAAGCAGCTTGGTGTGCAGAAATCAACTGTGGGAGCAATAATTAGAAAATGGAAGACATACAAGACCACTGATAATCTGCCTCGATCTGGGGCTTCACGCAAGATCTCACCCCGTGGGGTCAAAATGATCACAAGAACGGTGAGCAAACATCCCAGAACCACATGGGGGGACCTAGTGAATGACCTGCAGAGAGCTGGGACCAACGTAACAAATGCTACCATCAGTAACACACTACGCCGCCAGGGACTCAGATCCTGCAGTGCCAGACATGTCCCCCTGCTTAAGCCAGTACATGTCTGGTCCCGTCTGAAGTATGCTAGAGAGATTTTGGATGATCCAGAAGAGGATTGGGAGAATGTCATATGGTCAGATGAAACCAAAGTAGAACTGTTTGGTAGAAACACAACTTGTCGTGTTTGGAGGAGAGAGAATGCTGAGTTGCAACCAAAGAACACCATACCTACTGTGAAGCATGGGGGTGGCAACATCATGCTTTGGGGTTGTTTCTCTGCAAAGGGAACAGGACGACTGATCTGTGTACATGAAAGAATGAATCGTGAGATTTTGAGTGCAAACCTCCTTCCATCAGCAAGGGCATTGAAGATGAAACGTGGCTGGTTCTTTCAGCATGACAATGATCCCAAACACACCGCCCGGGCAACGAAGGAGTGGCTTCATAAGAAGAATTTCAAGGTCCTAGAGTGGCCTAGCCAGTCTCCAGATCTCAACCCCATAGAAAACCTTTGGAGGGAGTTGAAAGTCCATGTTGCCCAGCGACAGCCCCAAAACATCACTGCTCTAGAGGAGATCTGCATGCAGGAATGGGCCAACATACCAGCAACAGTGTGTGACAACCTTGTGAAGACTTACAGAAAACGTTTGACCTCTGTCATTGCCAACAAAGGATATATAACAAAGTATTGAGATGAACTTTGGATATTGACCAAATACTTATTTTTCACTATAATTTGCAAATAAATTCTTTCCAAATCAGACAATGTGATTGTCTGGATTTGTTTCCACATTTTGTCTCTCATAGTTGAGGTATACCTATGATGAAAATTACAGGCCTCTCTCATCTTCTTAAGTGGGAGAACTTGCACAATTGGTGGCTGACTAAATACTTTTTTGCCCCACTGTATATACATGTGTATTTATGTATATTATGTATATGTTTATACACAAATATACTGTAAACATTTTTGAGCCCTTTCCACTCAAATACCTTAAAACATGAAAAACATCATTTATGTAAGAACTTACCTGATAAATTAATTTCTTTCATATTGGCAAGAGTCCATGAGCTAGTGACGTATGGGATATACATTCCTACCAGGAGGGGGCAAAGTTTCCCAAACCTCAAATGCCTATAAATTCACCTCCCACCACACCCACAACTCAGTTTAACGAATAGCCAAGAAGTGAGGTAATAACACAAATGAGTAACAAAGCATACAAAAACAGGAACTGGAAATATAATTGTGCTTTTATACAAAAAAAAACATAACCACCATAAAAAGGGTGGGCCTCATGGACTCTTGCCAATATGAAAGAAATTAATTTAGCAGGTAAGTTCTAACATAAATTATGTTTTCTTTCATGTAATTGGCAAGAGTCCATGAGCTAGCGACGTATGGGATAGAAATTCCCAAGATGTGGAAGTCCACAGAAGAGTCACTAGAGAGGGAGGGATAAAATAACAACAGCTATTTCCACTGAGATATGAAATCCACACAATAATTAAGTTTTTCTCAAAAAAACTTAAATCAAAAGCAGTAGAATCAAACTGAAACAGCTGCCTGAAGAACTTTTTCTACCAAAGACTGCTTCAGAAGAAGCAAATACATAAAAATGGTAAAAACAATAAAAGTATGCAAATAAGACCAAATTACTGATTTGCAAATTTTATCAACTTAAGCTTCATTCTGAAAAAGCCCAAGAAATGGCGACTGAACTTAGTAGAATGTGCTGTAAATCTCTGAGGCGGAGCCTGCCCTGCCTCCAAATAAGCCTTGAAAAACAAAAGCTATAATCAGGATGCCAAAGAAATGGCAGAGGCTTCCTAACCTTTTCTGGAACCAGAAAAACAGCAAATAGACGAGAAGTCTTCTGAAATCCTAGTAACCTCGATATAGAATTATAAAGCTCTTACCACATCCAAAGGATTTAAAGAACTCTCAAAGAATTATTTAGGATTAGGACACAAAGAAAGAACAACAATTTCTCTACTGTATAAATTCACAACCTTAGGAAAAAAATAAGTCACAGAACAACTTATCTAGATGAAAAAAATCAGATAAGGAGACACACAAGAGAGAGCTGATAAATCAGAAACTATTGTAGCAGAAGAGATAGTCAAAAGAAACAACACTTTCCAAGAAAGTAGATAATCTTCAAAGAAAATATAGGCTCAAAAGAAAAGAGCCTGAAAAATCTTTAAACCAAATAAAACTCCAAAAAGAAGAAATTAATAAATGAACAGGCTTGATGCCAACCAAAGCCTGAACAAAACAGTGAATATCAGGAAGTTTAAACAAGCTTTCTAGAAAACAAAACAGAAAGAACAGAGATTTGTCCCTTCAAAAAAATTGCAGACAAACTTATCCAAACCATCCTGAAAAACTGTAAAATCTTAGGAATTCGAAAAGAATACCAAGAGAATTTATGAGAAGAACACTATAAAATATAGGTTTTCCAAACCTGAGAATACATGTTCCTTGAAACAGACTTATAAGCCTGCAACATAGTGATAAAAACTGAGTCAGAGAAACCTCTATGACTAAACACTAATCAATTTCCATACCCACAAATTAGTAATTTGAGATCCCAATGGAAAAATAGCCCCTAAAACAAGAGGGCTGGCCAAAGAGAAAGTGGCAAAGGATGGCAACTGGACATCCGAACAAGATCCACATACCAAACCTGTGAGGCCATGCTGATGCTATCAGAAACACATGACACTGTTCCAATATGATCTTGGAAATCACCTTTGGAAGAAAAAAACAGGCGGAAAGATGTAGTCAGGTTGCAAAACCAAGACGCTGCTAATGCATCCACCATCTCCACCTGAGGATCCCTGGACCTGAAAAGGTACCCGGAAAATTGAGAAAACACATCTGTATAGAGACACCACTCTCCCGGATGTAAAGACTAACGGTTGAGATAATCCACCTCCCAAATGTCTAAAATCATAGAAAATAGACAGGAGATTAATTCCATCTAAGAACGTATTCAAGATACTTCTTAATTGCTAAGGAACTACGAGTCCCTATTTTCTCTTGTAAGGTGTATCCAGTCCACGGATTCATCCATTACTTGTGGGATATTCTCCTTCCCAACAGGAAGCTGCAAGAGGACACCCACAGCAGAGTTGTCTATATAGCTCCTCCCCTAACTGCCACTCCTAGTCATTCTCTTGCAGCTCTCGACAAGAAAGGAAGTATCAAGAGATATGTGGTGAATTAGTGTAGTTTATCTTCAATCAAAAGTTTGTTATTTTTAAACAGTGCCGGCGTTGTACTGTTTTTACCACAGGCAGAAATTAGAAGAAGAGTTCTGCCTGAGGTTTTTGATGATCTTAGCAGGTTGTAACTAAGGTCCACTGCTGTTCTCACACATAACTGAAGAGTATGGGAAAACTTCAGCTGGGGGAATGGCCTGCAGAATTATCTGCTCTGAGGTATGTTCAGTATATTTTTTTCTAGAGAGATGATAAGGTCTAGAAAATGCTGACAGTGCCTGATATATTTAAGGTAAGCCTGATTACAGTGATTTAACAAACGACTGGGATCATGCTTGCAGTAAAGGGTAATATTCATGTTTATTGCTCTTATTACTTAGTATGTAAAACGTTTGCATGAGATATAAAAAACGTTTTTTACTGAAGGTGATAAATCTTTATTTGGGGCCTAGTTTTCCACATGGCTGATTAGATTTCTCCTAGGAGTAGTTATTTATGGCCCTTTCACTTTGAGTGCATGGTGGGAGGGGCCTATTTTCACGCTTTAATTGAACAGTAGTTTTTGCAGTCTGAGACATCCAGCTTCCCTGAAGGAGTCCCCTGACATATAGGACCTCTGTAAAGGGTTTTTGTTGCTACAAAAGTCGTTTTAAGGGCAGGTAGGAGCCACAGTAGAGCTGTGGCAGTTTGCTTGTGACTGTTTATAACGGTTTTACCGTTTTTCTGCTTCGTTTTTGAGCCTGAGGGGTTAATCATCCATTTGCAAGTGGGTGCAATGCTATTTTAGTCTATTATACACACTGTAAAAATTTCGTAGAGTTTACTGCTTTTTTTCACTGTTTTGCAGTTTATGTGTTTGTTTTTTTCCCTTAAAGGCACAGTACCGTTTTTTATATTCTGCTTTTTCACATTTATTAAAGTGTTTTTTAAGCTTGCTGGTCTCATTACTAGTCTGTTAGAAGCCATTGTGGAACCCCCTCTTAGAATGTGTACCAAATGCACTGATCTTACTATAAATTATAAAGCCCATATTCTGGCTTTAAAAGATTTATCACCAGAGGAAATTGACAAGGGGGAAGTTATGCCGACTAACTCTCCCCACGTGTCAGAACCTATAACTCCCGCTCAAGGGACGCCAAGTACATCTAGCACGCCCATTGCGTATACCTTACAAGACATGGCGGCAGTTATGAATCATACCCTTACAGAGGTATTGTCCAAACTGCCAGGGTTACAAGGTAAGCGAGACAGCTCTGGGGCTAGAACAAATACAGATCTCTCTGACGCTTTAGTAGCTATGTCTGATATACCCTCACAATGTGCAGAAGCCGAAGCAGGAGAGCTTCTATCTGTGGGTGATTTTTCTGATTCAGGGAAGACACTTCAACCTGATTCTGATATGTCTACATTTAAATTTAAGCTTGAACACCTCCGCGTGTTGCTCAGGGAGGTTTTAGCAACTCTGGATGACTGTGACGCCATTGTAGTCCCAGAGAAATTGTGTAAATTGGATAAATACTATGCAGTGCCTGTTTACACTGATGTTTTTCCAATCCCTAAGAGGTTTTCAGAAATTATTACTAAGGAATGGGATAGACCAGGTGTACCGTTCTCTCCCCCACCTGTTTTTAAAAAGATGTTTCCTATAGATGCCGCTACACGGGACTTGTGGCAAACGGTCCCTAAGGTGGAGGGAGCAGTCTCTACCCTAGCGAAGCGTACAACTATCCCGGTCGAGGACAGTTGTGCTTTTCTAGATCCAATGGACAAAAAATTAGAGGGTTACCTTAAGAAAATTTTTATTCAACAAGGTTTTATTCTCCAGCCCCTTGCATGCATTGCCCCAGTCACAGCTGCTGTGGCCTTCTGGTTTGAGTCTCTAGAAGAGGCTCTACAGGTAGAAACCGCGTTGGATGATATCCTTGACAAGCTTAAAGCTCTTAAGCTAGCCAATTCATTTGTTTCTGATGCCGTTGTTCATTTAACCAAGCTAACGGCTAAAAATTCAAGTTTTGCTATTCAGGCGCGTAGGGCGCTATGGCTTAAATCCTGACGTTACTTCAAAGTCTAAGCTTCTCAACATTCCCTTCAAGGGGCAGACCATATTCGGGCCTGGTCTGAAGGAGATCATTTCTGATATTACTGGAGGAAAAGGTCACGCCCTTCCTCAGGATAAGTTACAGATAACAAATTAAGGACCAAACAGACTAATTTTCGTTCCTTTCGAAACTTCAAGAGTGGCGCAGCTTCAACTTCCTCTAATACAAAACAAGAGGGAAATTTTGCCCAGTCTAAGCCGGTCTGGAGA
This sequence comes from Bombina bombina, assembly GCF_027579735.1. Taxonomy (NCBI): domain Eukaryota; kingdom Metazoa; phylum Chordata; class Amphibia; order Anura; family Bombinatoridae; genus Bombina; species Bombina bombina. The sequence goes on from NC_069501.1 coordinate 279,980,452, forward strand.
CCTAACCAGGCTTGGAACAAGGGAAAGCAGGCCAAAAAACCTGCTGCTGCTGCCTCTAAGACAGCATGAAGGATCAGCCCCCAATCCGGAAACGGATCTAGTAGGGGGCAGATTTTCTCTCTTCGCCCAGGCTTGGGCAAGAGATGTCCAGGATCCGTGGGCGTTGGAAATTGTGTCCCAGGGATATCTTCTGGATTTCAAAACTTCTTCCCCAAAAGGGAGATTTCATCTCTCACAATTATCTGCAAACCAGATAAAGAGAGAGGCATTCTTACATTGTGTTCAAGACCTCCTAGTTATGGGAGTGATTCACCCAGTTCCAAAGGAGGAACAGAGGCAAGGCTTCTATTCTAATCTGTTTGTAGTTCCCAAGAAAGAGGGAACATTCAGACCAATCTTAGATCTCAAGATCTTAAACAAATTTCTCAGGGTTCCATCCTTCAAGATGGAGACTATTCGAACCATCCTACCTATGATCCAGGAGGGTCAATATATGACTACCATGGACTTAAAGGATGCTTATCTTCACATTCCGATACACAGAGATCATCATCGGTTTCTCAGGTTCGCCTTCCTAGACAGGCATTACCAGTTTGTGACTCTTCCCTTTGGGTTAGCCACGGCACCAAAAATCTTTACGAAGGTTCTAGGGTCACTCCTAGCGGTCCTAAGACCGCGGGGTATAGCAGTAGCCCCTTACCTAGACGACATTCTGATACAGGCGTCGAACTTTTAAATCGCCAGGTCCCATACGGACATTGTTCTGGCATTCCTGAGGTTGCATGGGTGGAAGGTGAACGAAGAAAAGAGTTCTCTATCCCCTCTCACAAGAGTTTCCTTCCTAGGAACTCTGATAGATTCTGTAGAAATGAAGATTTATCTGACAGAGACCAGGTTGTCAAAACTTCTAAATTCCTGCAGTGTTCTTTATTCCACTTCTCACCCTTCAGTGGCTCAGTGTATGGAATCTCGGGTCCATCTGTCCAAGGGTATGACCTTCCGCAGGCCAGATTGGACAATAGTAACGACAGATGCCAGCCTTCTGGGCTGGGGTGCAGTCTGGAACTCCCTGAAGGCTCAGGGCTCGTGGACTCAGGAGGAGGCACTCCTTCCGATAAACATTCTGGAACTAAGAGCGATATTCAATGCTCTTCAGGCTTGGCCTCAGCTGGCTGCGGTCAGGTTCATCAGATTTCAGTCGGACAATATCACGACTGTAGCCTACATCAACCATCAAGGGGGAACAAGGAGTTCCCTAGCAATGTTGGAGGTTTCAAAAATAATTCTATGGGCAGAGGTTCACTCTTGCCATCTATCAGCTATCCATATCCCAGGAGTAGAGAACTGGGAGGTGGATTTTCTAAGTCGGCAGACTTTTCATCCGGGGGAGTGGGAACTCCATCCGGAGGTATTTGCACAGTTGATTCAAATTTGGGGCAAAACAGAACTGGATCTCATGGCGTCTCGTCAGAACGCCAAGCTTCCTTGTTATGGATCCAGGTCCAGGGATCCCAAGGCAGCGCTGATAGATGCTCTAGCAGTGCCTTGGTCCTTCAACCTGGCTTATGTGTTTCCATCCCTTCCACCATGGACTCTGCCGCTGAGGCAGGACCTTCTACTTCAGGGTCCTTTCAACCATCCAAATCTAATTTCTCTGCATCTGACTGCTTGGAGATTGAACGCTTGATTTTATCAAAGCGTGGTTTCTCTGAGTCGGTCATTGACACCTTAATTCAGGCTCGAAAGCCGATCACTAGGAAAATCTATCATAAGATATGGTGTAGATATCTTCATTGGTGTGAATCCAAAGGTTACTCATGGAGTAAGGTCAGGATTTTTCGGATATTATCTTTTCTCCAAGAAGGATTGGAGAAGGGATTGTCAGCTAGTTCCTTAAAGGGACAGATTTCTGCTCTGTCTATTCTTTTGCACAAGCGTCTGGCTGATACTCCAGATGTTCAGGCGTTTTGTCAGGCTTTAGTTAGAATCAAGCCTGTGTTTAAACCTGTTGCTCCACCATGGAGTTTAAATTTAGTTCTTAAGGTTCTACAAGGGGTTCCGTTGAAACCTTTGCATTCCATAGATATTAAGCTTTTATCTTGGAAAGTTCTGTTTTTAGTAGCTACCTCCTCAGCTCGAAGAGTTTCGGAGTTATCTGCTTTACAATGTGATTCCCCTTATCTCATTTTCCATGCAGATAAGGTAGTGTTATGTACCAAACCTGGTTTTCTTCCTAAGGAGGTATCTAATAAAAATATCAATCAGGAGATTGTTGTTCCTTCACTATGTCCTAATCCTTCTTCAAAGAAGGAACGTCTATTACACAATCTTGATGTGGTTCATGCTTTAAAATTTTATTTACAAGCTACGAAGGATTTTTGTCAAACATCTGCTTTGTTTGTGGTCTACTCTGGACAGAGGAGAGGCCAAAAGGCTTCAGCAACTTCTCTTTCTTTTTGGCTAAGAAGTATAATCCGCTTAGCTTATGAGACTGCTGGCCAGCAGCCTCCTCAAAGAATTACAGCTCATTCCACTAGAGCGGTAGCTTCCACATGGGCTTTTAAGAATGAGGCTTCTGTTGAACAGATTTGTAAGGCGGCGACTTGGTCTTCGCTTCATACTTTATCTAAATTCTACAAATTTGATACTTTTGCTTCTTCTGAGGCTATTTTTGGGAGAAAGGTCTTACAGGCAGTGGTGCCTTCCGTTTAAGCGCCTGCCTTGTCCCTCCCTTCAGCCGTGTCCTATAGCTTTGGTATTGGTATCCCACAAGTAATGGATGAATCCGTGGACTGGATACACCTTACAAGAGAAAACAAAATTTATGCTTACCTGATAAATTTATTTCTCTTGTGGTGTATCCAGTCCACGGCCCGCCCTGTCATTTTAAGGCAGGTGTTTTTTATTTTTAAACTACAGTCACCACTGCACCCTATAGTTTCTCCTTTCTTTTGCTTGTCTTCGGTCGAATGACTGGGAGTGGCAGTTAGGGGAGGAGCTATATAGACAGCTCTGCTGTGGGTGTCCTCTTGCAGCTTCCTGTTGGGAAGGAGAATATCCCACAAGTAATGGATGAATCCGTGGACTGGATACACCACAAGAGAAATACATTTATCAGGTAAGCATAAAGTTTGTTGTTGATTGACATATGCCACAGTTGTGATATTGTCTGTTTGAAAGCAAAAAATGAAAAAGTTCTCTCCTAAAAGAGGCCAAGCCTGAAAGAGCTCTGAAAAATAGCACAAAGTTCTAAAATATTGATTGAAAACCTTGCCTCTTGAAGTTTCCAAACCCCTTGTGCTGTCAAAAGACCCTCAGACAGCTCCCCAACCTGTAAGACTTGCATCTATCCAAGAAGGACGAACAAAAGGAGGCCCCCTGAATAAAACGATGATAGACTAATCACCAAAACAGAGAGAGTAGTGTTAGGATTTAAAAATATCAACTGTGATATCTAAAAACAATCCCTGTATCTTTGATTCAGTATGCAAAGCAAAAAGAGATCTCAGAGAAAAACGAGCAAAGGGAACTACGCCCGATGCTGCATTTATGAGACCTAAAACTTCTATGCATTTAGCCACTGAAAGAAATGTTCTAGACTGTAAGTTAGACAGGCTAACTCCAATTACAATTGACTTTTGTCCAATAAAGACAAAGACATGAACACAGAATCCATCTAGAAACCCAAAAAGAAGTGACCCTTGTCTGAGGAATCACAAATCTCATTGGTAAATTAAATCCTCTAACCATGTCTTGAAGAAACAAAACTTAGTTGATTCATGAGGGATTCCACAAAAAGAAAAGTACATATATTTGAATACTGCTCTTGCATATGTATGTATTGGGTACTTGTAAAGCGCGTCTAATCACCCATAAGGGACTCAAGACACTGCTCATTTAATCGACCTCGGAAAGATGAAAGGCACCTCGCCGGGCTGCTATAATAAAAGAAAAGTTTAAGCTAATACCAAGATACCATCCAAATAAGGAAGCACCACAATACGCTACTGACTGAAGACAGAAATAAGGGCTGTCACTAAACCAAATGGAAGAGCGACAAATTGGTAAAGCTTAAAAAGAAAATCTCAGAATCCACAAGTGGTCTGAATGAAATAAAATATGAGGATAAACATCCTGAAAAATGGAGTGGACATGAAATTACCTTAACAAAAAGGCATAATAGTCCTTATAAATGCCAACTTAGAAGTTGAGACTCTAACAAAACAATATAAAAGTCTTTAGATCCAAGAATGGACTGAATAAACCTTTCTTCTTAGGGACAAAGAATAGAATTGAATAGAAACCCAAATCCTGTTCCTGCAAAAAGAACTGGCATAATCACTCCTGAAAAAAAATTCACAGAGTGTACTGAGAAAGAAAGATTCTTTCCATAGGAGGTCTCATTCTAAAAATCTATTTAAACCCATAAGAATAATATAGAATTTGGACTGAGTTCATCCAAAAACTATTTAATCTGCCCCCCACCAGAAGGACTGGTTTGAGAACCGCACCTTCATGCAGTCTAATAACTAGTAATTATATAGCGTTTTTCTCCCAGAAGGATACAAAAAAATGCTTCTTCAGTGCTTACACTCAGAGTTAACCAAATTAGCATCTGATAAAAACAGTAGTTATTATTTCCCAAATAAATGGTACACAATAAATTGACCTCAAATGCCAAAGGGCTGTATTAACCCTGCCCGTAAATTAATCTATGACCCTTGGATCTAGAACAAGCGTTTGTAGTCCGGACATTCACCAACTGATTTACATCACCGGACTAAAAGTAGGGCAGAAAAAAACTCTAAACCTCCAGAAATAGTGGAGATAATAGAAATCAAACAAATTATTATCCTAACAAGAGAGAGATAATAAAATATATTTGAAATCATAATAATATATATAGTAAACATAATTAAATGAATACATCTAAAGTAAATAAACAGAGTTAAATACTTGAGAATCTGAAACTGCTTATGCTAACAGTTCAACAAAGGATAAGAGAACAGTAATGTCAGCCACGGATAAAGCTGAGCTAAAAATATAAATAGTATGTGAATATGCTCTACTAAGGTTATATTCAAATTCTAAAGAATCCTGAAAACAAGTACCAATTTCCATAGAAATAGTAGTACAGTCCCAATAGGGAATCAGAATAACCATTCTCTAGCATATAATACAGATAGTATATCGAATAGGAAAAAAACTCGAAAGCAAAAATGTTAAAATCCAGATATGAAAAGGATTATTAACATACAGCTAGATTACGAGTTTTACGTTATGAGTATAACGCTGCTTTTTCCCTAACGCCGCTATTACAAGTCTTGCAGGTATAGGTGTACCGCACAGTTTTTTGGCCGTCATGCAATGTCAGTACCGGACTTTTAAAAAAGTCCTTTTTCAATGGGACTTCCATAGTACCGGTATTACGAGTTTTACCTGGGAGGCAAAAAAAGTGAGCGGTACACCCTATAACCACAAGATTCGTACCGCCATCTGAAAGTCAGTAGTTATGAGTTTTATGCTACAAAGCTGTAGCATAAAACTCATAACTAAAGTGTTAAAAAGTACACTAACGCCCATAAACTACCTATTAACCCCTAAACCGAGGCCCTCCCGCATCGCAAATAATAAAATAAAATTATTAACCCCTAATTTGTCGCTCCGGACATCACTGCCATTTAAAAAATGTATTAACCCCTATTCTGCCACTCCCCGACATTGTCGCCGCTATAATAAAATTATTAACCCCTAAACCGCCGCCCTCCCGCATCGCAAACTCTATTTAAATATTATTAACCCCTAATCTGCCGTCCGCCCACACCGCCGCTATAATAAACATATTAGCCCCTAAACCTAACGTAACCCTAACACCCCCTAACTTAAATATAATTAAAATAAATCTAAATAAAACCTACTATTAATAACTAACTAATTCCTATTTAAAACTAAATACTTACCTGTAAAATAAACCATAAGCTAGCTACAATATAACTAATAGTTACATTGTAGTTAGCTTAGGTGTTATTTTTATTTCACAGTTAAGTTTGTATTTATTTTAACTAGGTAAACTAGTTAGTAAATAGTTATTAACTATTTACTAGCTACCTAGTTAAAATAAATACAGTTACACCTAACATTACAATAAAATTAAATAAATTAACAAAATACATTTATCTAAATTACAAAAAATAATAAACACTAAATTACACAAAATAAAAAAAGAAATTATCAAAAATAAAAACGAATTACTCCTAATCTAATAGCCCTATCAAAATAAAAAAGCCCACCCAAAATAAAAATAAAAACCCTAGCCTACACTAAACTGCCAATGGCCCTTAAAAGGGTCTTTTGTGGTGCATTGCCCCAAAGAAATCAGCTCTTTTACCTGTAAAAAAAATACAAACAACCCCCCAAAAGTAAAACCCACCACCCACACAACCAAACCCCCCAAATAAAATCCTATCTAAATAAATCTAAGCTCCCCATTGCCCTGAAAAGGGCATTTGGAAGGGCATTGCCCTTAAAAAGGCATTTGGCTTTTTTACATTGCCCAAAACCCTAAGCTAAAAATAAAACCCACCCAATAAACCCTTAAAAAAACCTAACACTAACCACCGACTATCCACTTATAGTTTTTGAAGACCGGACATCCATCCTCATCCAGGCGGCAGAAGTCTTCATCCAAGCGGGCAGAAGTCCTCTTTGAAGCCGGCAGAAGTCTTCATCCAAGCGGGTAGAAATCCTCATCGAAGCCGGCAGAAGTCTTCATCCAGACGGCATCTTCTATCTTCATCCATCCGGCGTGGAGCGGGTCCATCTTCAAGACATCCGGCGTGGAGCATCCTCTTCTTCCGATGGCTTTCGAAGAATGAAGTTTCCCTTTAAATGACGTCATCCAAGATGGCGTCCCTTACATTCCGATTTGCTGATAGAATTCTATCAGCCATTAGGAATTAAGGGGGAAAAATCCTATTGGCTGTTGCAATCAGCCAATAGGATTGAGCTTTCATCCTATTGGCTGATCCAATCAGCCAATAGGATTGAGCTCACATTCTATTGGCTATTTGAATCAGCAAATAGAATGCGAGCTCAATCCTATTGGCTGATTGGATCAGCCAATAGGATGAAAGCTCAATCCTATTGGCTGATTGCAACAGGCAATAGGATTTTTCCCCCTTAATTCCTATTGGCTGATAAGCGCGGAGCATCCTCTTCTTCCGATGGCTTTTAAAGAATGAAGTTTCCCTTTAAATTACGTTATCTAAGATGGCGTCCCTTACATTCCAATTAGCTGATAGAATTCTATCAGCCATTAGGAATTAAGGGGGGAAAATCCTATTGGCTGTTGCAATCAGCCAATAAAATTGAGCTTTCTTTTTTTTTTTTTTTTTTGAAAAATATTTTTTTATTGAGGTTAAAGTAAAGGGTAACAAACAGTGAGCCAACAGCACAGGTTAAGTACAAAATACAAAATAGTATTAGAGCTTAATGCAGAAGACAGACATTATGCAATCCATATACTTATGGTGAATATTGAGGAAAAGGCGATGAAATTTACAATAGCCAACCTGTGCAGGGGTAGGAATGACCTCTAAATTCATAGACCAACCACTACCAAAGATAACAAGGTATATTATAACATAAGTATATATATTTAGGAATCCTAATGATAAGGCAGATAACGTATAAGGGAATAGAGAATTATGAAAAGTTGACCATCCCTTAATATAGGGAACCCATAGGTTCAATTATTCAACAAAGAAACTCATCATTATTCACCGGTAGTGGTATGGTTTAAGGGGGGGGGAGATCAGTGGGCCAAAGCCACTTTAAGTTTGGAGGGGGGATTTTAAGGGGGCGGGCCATAGTAAGTATAGGGAAAGTGTAGACAACTTAGGGACTAGGAAACTTATAAGGGTCCAATAGTGAGGTTACTTAATCAAAAGCTCACTTACACCAGTAGATATAATATGGGTGAGTCTAGAAGCTAAACAGTGCTAGGAACAGGAAATATTGTGTCTGGTACAATGCAATGTACAAGTGATCCATCCCTAGCTCTAGTTTTTGGGCTTGTGGATAGAGAAAAAATACCCAAGTCATGATTCCAAGCATATATGGCTAATATAAAGGCAGAGTGGTGGCTTGTTACTTACAGCCTATATATCAGGATGGTACATAAATAAATTGCATGCAGCTTGGGGGAGTCACATGTTTAAAGACTATAAATATAATATTTTGTGGGTATGGGGAGGCTGCCGTATAGGCTAGAGGGTGAAGAGAGTTAATCATGCAATATGGTTATAGCCTCACTATGGTGTAGCGCACCATATAAACTGAATCTAAACTTTGTAGTTGTGTGCATAGGATTCGTAAGGAATCAGGTATCAGCTGACAGGGGTCATTTCTAGAAGAAAATAGCGACATCAACCATCACTTAGACAAATCTTTAACACTTAGGAGCTATTTAAATACTTAAGTGAAAGTCCCCTATAATGTAATATGAAGAGGAAATAATAAAAAGAAAGGAAAAAAATAGTCCTAGCAGACATTATTGAAACCACATCCTACTAAATAAGATAAACACACACAATATAACTTAACGGTGTAGATGCCTGTAAGAGATTAGTAGCATACCATAGTAAGGGAACAGGGCCGTTTAAACTGGGAGATAATTAATGTCCAGAGCACTACTTAGGAGTGAAGATGAGGTTATAAGGTCGTTTAGCCAATACCAGATTTTAAGTCCTCTAAACCAGATCGATGAAGTTTACACCTGCGACTCAAAAATCTCTTGAGGGAGGGGAGTATGCGGCTCAATCGTGGTTGCGGGTGTGTGGAGCATGCCTTGTGGCCGCTATCAGGTATTGTCCCGGCATCTAGGAGCTCAGTGTGGGGCGGCTTACCCATAAACTCTGAGGAGCTCTGGTCAGTGGGCGCTTCATCCTCTTTTGGGATCTGTATGCTGGTAATCTGAAGGGGAGTCTCCAGGCTTCCGTGTTGTAGGGTTGTCTGCGGGGCTTGTGGTAGATGTCTCGCTAGTTCCACTACCGCCAGCAAGCTCTGTCGGAGTTCAGCAAAATGATCGTCCAAACGCTGGAACAACATGATCTTTCTCTCTTCACTGCGTTCCATGTCCTTGTTGAGATATGAGGGGCACGTAGTTTCAGCCCTGAATATACGGTGCAAAACTTCAGTAATAAAGAAGGCGGCAAGACAGGCACAGCAGGAGCGAAGAGAGGAGTAGTCCGGTTGCAGGTCCAGATTTCCTCCTACTAGTCAGTCCACCCGTAGCCCGTCCTGCAGCTCTATATGAAGATATTCCGCTGTCCTGCGTTGCATAGAGAGGCCTAAGATGGCGTCTTCTGAGAGTCTTAGAGCCGATGCATGTAGGAGCTTTGTGTCGAAGCTATGCCCTCAGTATATCTATCTTGTGGGTTGGAGTAGATTCACAGTAGATTCATCTTGCAGTAGAGCAGAGGTTGGTCATTTTCTGAGTGGGAGAAACAGCTTTTTTGGTCATTTAATACAGTGCTTGGCTCAGGAGCTCTGCATAAAAGCGTCTACTCCATGCGGCAGTTGGCTCCGCCCCCCAGAATTGAGCTTTCATCCTATTGGCTGATACAATCAGCCAATAGGATTGAGCTTGCATTCTATTGGCTATTCCAATCAGCCAATAGTAGCTCAATCCTATTGGCTGATTGGATCAGCCAATAGGATGAAAGCTCAATCCTATTGGCTGATTGCAACAGCCAATAGGATTTTTTTCCCCCTTAATTCCTATCAGCCAATCGGAATGTAAGGAACGCCATCTTGGATGACATCATTTAAAGGGAAACTTCATTCTTCGAAAGTCATCGGAAGAAGAGGATGCTCCGTGCCGGATGTCTTGAAGATGGACCCGCTCTGCGCCGGATGGATGAAGATAAAAGATGCCGTCTGGATAAGACTTCTGCCCGCTTGGATGAAGACTTCTGCCGGCTTCGATGAGGACTTCTACCCGCTTGGATGAAGACTTCTGCCGCCTGGAAGAGGATGGATGTCCGGTCTTAAAAACTGTAAGTGGATCGTCGGTGGTTAGTGTTATGTTTTTTTAAGGGTTTATTGGGTGGGTTTTATTTTTAGCTTAGGGTTTTGGGCAATGTAAAAGAGCTAAATGCCCTTTTAAGGACAATGCCCATTCAAATGCCCTTTTCAGGCCAATGGGGAGCTTAGGTTTATTTAGATAAGATTTTATTTGGGAGGTTTGGTTGTGTTGGTGGTGGGTTTTACTGCTGGGGGGTTGTTTGTATTTTTTATTACAGGTGTAAAAGCTGATTTATTTGGGGCAACGCCCCACAGAAGACCCTTTTAAGGGCCATTGGCAGTTTAGTGTAGGCTAGGTTTTTTTTATTTTGGGTGGGCTTTTTTATTTTTATAGGGCTATTAGATTAGGAGTAATTCATTTTTATTTTTGATCATTTCTTTTTTTATTTTGTGTAATTTAGTGTTTATTTTTTGTAATTTAGATAAATGTATTTTGTTAATTTAATTTATTTAATTTTATTGTAATGTTAGGTGTTAGTGTAACACAGGTTAGGTTTTATTTTACAAGTAACTTTGTATTTATTTTAACTAGGTAGCTAGTAAATAGGTACTAACTAGTCTACCTAGTTAAAATAAATACAAATTTACCTGTGAAATAAAAATAAAATCTAAGATAGATACAATGTAACTATTAGTTATATTGTAGCTAGCTTAGTGTTTATGTTACAGGTAAGTATTTAGTTTTAAATAGGAATGAGTTAGTTATTAATAGTAAGTTTTGTTTAGAATTATTTTAATTATATTAAAGTTAGGGGGTTTTAGGGTTAGGATTAGATTTAGGGTTATGTTAGGGGTTCATATATTTATTTAGTGTTAGTGATGTGGGAGGCCAGAGGTATAGGGGTTAATAACTTTAGTATAGTGGCGGTGGCGACATTGGGGGCTGCAGATTAGGGGTTAATAAATTTATGTAGGTGGCGGCGGCATTCGGGGCGGCAGATTAGGGGTTAATAAGTGTAATGTAAGTGTCGGCGATGTTGGGGGCAGCAGATTAGGGTTTAATAAGTGTAATCTAGGTGGCGGCGACATAGGGGGCAGCAGATTAGGGGTTAATAGGTTAGGTAGGTGGCGGCGATGTTAGGGGCGGCAGATTAGGGGTGTTAGGGTGTTAGGTTTAAACATACATTTTTTCCCCATAGACATCAATGGGGCTGCGTTACGGAGGTTTACGCTCCGCGATTGCAGGCGTTAGGCTTTTTTTTAGCCGGCTCTCCCCATTGATGTCTATGGGGAAATCGTGCACGAGTACGTCAAAACACCGCTTGTATTTGGGTGAAGCTTGGAGCTCAACGCAACCATATCGCCCGCACAAGCCATTTTTTTGCAAACCTGTAATAGCAGCGCTATTAAAGTTGAGCGGTGGAAATAACTTGCAAGTAATTAGCGAGCCAGCCATAATGCAAAACTCGTATTCTGGCTAACAGTTAATAGGAGGACTAGACTCCTAAAAGCTATAAATAGAAACATTTCCTTAACAAAGAACAAAAAATGTTCAAATGAAAAATGAGAATTTTTAACAAACTGTCTGATACAGGATCCTTTGAGCCAAAGAAACCTTCATCAGTAGAATAAACTTAAGTATGCTGTCGGTCAGAACAAAATTAATTAAATCTTAACAATTTTGAAAAGACCTCATAAGTTTACTTAAAGGCATAATAGCAGTCAATCATCAATCAAGTACATGAACTGAATATGTAAAAATAGTAAATGTTATTGTACATGTAGAAACATTGCTAGCATAAAACATGATAAATAAATGCCACATAATTGAGCTGAAGGAATAACAACAGCTTAAAAAAAGAAAAGAACACACTTAGCTTTGTAGAATTGTGTTCCAGGGCATCATAGTTTCTACAGTAACATCAGAGTCAGGACCAGAATGAGACATCTCGCAAAATGTAACAGAAAAAGAAAAATAACATTAGACAAAACATTCAATTTACACAATATAACAGCTTCAGTAGAGAAAAACAAAAGCAGGCATAATAGCTTTCAAAGTTCATGAAAACAGCGAGCAATAGAGGGAGAGGGGTAAAATAACTCAAATTTGGCACCAAGAATGACGCATTACGCAAAAAGAAGTTAATTTTTTTTGGCACAAAACTAACACCAGGAAATGATACAACTTGCGTCATTACAAACGCATTTCACGCCAAAACAACTAGCTTCAACAAAGGCTTGATAAAACCCAGAGAAGGGCGAAACGCGTCAACCTCTTGGCATTGTGAGACCTCTACTATACATCACCACACCAACTGAGTACTCAGGACTTTGCATTATAACCCGGGTTTAACTGAAATAAAAACATCTTTTTTTCAGCATAACTGACCACTACCAGCTAGAAGGCTGCTTTCTAATACCTTACAAGTTTTCTCCTGCGTGCAATAAGCACTAAGTGCAGGTGACCATCAATCATTATATTGGATATCATTTATCACATGGAGAAAAGAATACCCGTATGCTACATCTAAACAGAGCTGTGACGTCAGACACTGCCGGTCACGCATCATTCATCACACAAGCTACTTTGTGAAGGAGCGAAGGCGCTCTACCTGGCGGAACACCCGCCACAGAAACAGGGGTAAAGTATTCTCCCACATCATAACGGAAACCACGGAAAATCAGGTACCAACTCTGACTTTTAACTTTGAGCGGTATATGTCTGCTTATAAGCCGCATCTATTGGTGTAACACTTTTCAGAAGACACTGTTATAGAGGAAAGTTTGCTTCTAGCACTGTCGTATACCGGAACTATTACAAGTAACCAATTCCTCTTGTGACATTTGTTTGCTAACGATATTGGACACTTTGTTGCTGGCTAATATTTGCTATAAAAAAAATTTTCTCTCAGATTCACATGTCTCTCCTATAGTAAAGGCTTTATATACCAATTATTTTTTAACATATTCACAAGGTTTGAAATGTAGACATTTTTATCCGATGCTGAGATTTATATATTACTAGCAAGGTTTATCCCTCATTTGTTTTTAACATACTCTTTGGGGAGACATCCCTTTTATATGAACCTATTTTTTATAATCTGCATGTTTTAATAAATATTTGTTTATAAACTATTTTTGAAAGCGTTGATATTTTCAGCCGTAGGCACCCTCTCTTACCCCACTCCCACTCCTAGTGTTATTTGTTTAGACAATTTTTAGGGATATTGTCTTTAGAGAGGAGTGTAATATTTTAGGATCCTAGCGCAGACCATACCTCAAATATCTGACTAATACATTTATTAGGTAGGGGGCCCGCGGTTTACGCTGGTTCAATTTGCGCCGTTTCAGAATAACAACCTTTTTTTTCAGTCATGTGACTGCTATTGAAAAGCTTTAGAAAGCAAAGTGCACTAATTAAAATAGCCAGTAGGTGGAGCTGTCCACTTGTTTTGCAGCAAAGTTATGCAACTTAACAGCCTGAAATTGATCTGTGTACACAGAGCAGACATTAGCTATCGAGCAACAAGTTTTAGCAGCCACTTCCCTATTATCTGCCTGTCCAGCAGCTTGAGGTGAGGGTGCCTAACTGCTTATTAATCACTGCAGATTGAAATGCACAGAATAGGTGCAGACCCAATATTATCTAACATGCTAACAATGCAGAGAACTGTTTGCAGAAAAATGCAAGTAAAAAAAAAAACAGCCAATAAAATGCGAGCTCAATCCTATTGGCTGATTGGATCAGCCAATAGTATTGAACTGCAATCCTATTGGCTGATTGCATCAGCCAATACGATTTTTTCTACCTTAATTCCGATTGGCTGATAGAATTCTATCAGCCAATCTGAATCGAAGGGACGCCATCTTGGATGACGTCACTTAAAGGTACCTTCATTCGTCGTTAGTCCGTCGGCAGAAAAGGATGCTCCGCGTTGGATGTCTTGAAGATGGACCCGCTCCGCGCCGGATGGATGAAGATAGAAGATGCCGTCTGGATGAAGACTTCTGCCCGTCTGGAGGACCACTTCGCCCGGCTTGGATGAAGACTTCTCCTGGCTTCGTTGAGGACTTCGGCCCAGCTTGGATGAAGACTTCTCCTGGTAAGTCAATCTTCAGGGGGTTAGTGTTAGGTTTTTTTAAGGGTGTATTGGATGGGTTTTATTTTTAGGTTAGGGACTTTGGGCTGCAAAAGAGCTAACTGCCCTTTTAAGGGCAATGCCCAACCAAATGACCTTTTCAGGGCAATGGGGAGCTTAGGTTTTTTAGATAGTATTTTATTTGGGGGGTTGGTTGTGTGGGTGGTGGGTTTTACTGTTGGGGGGGTTGTTTGTATTTTTTTTTTACAGGTAAAAGAGCTGATTACTTTGGGGCAATGCCCTGCAAAAGGCCCTTTTAAGGGCTATTGGTAGTTAAGTTTAGGCTAGGGTTTTTATTTTTATTTTGGGGGGGCTTTTTTATTTTACTAGGGCTATTAGATTAGGTGTAATTCGTTTAAATATCTGCAATTAGTTAATTATTTTCTGTAATTTAGTGTTTGTTTGTTTTTGTACTTTAGCTAATTTAATTTAGGTAATTGTATTTAATTTAGTTAATTTATTTAATTATATTGTAGTGTTAGGTGTTAGTGTAACTTAGGTTAGGTTTTATTTTACAGGTAAATTTGTCTTTATTTTAACTAGGTAGTTATTAAATAGTTAATAACTATTTAATAACTATTCTACCTAGTTAAAATAAATGCAAACTTGCCTGTAAAATAAAAAATAAACCCTAAGATAGCTACAATGTAACTACTAATTATATTGTAGCTAGCTTAGGGTTTATTTTATAGGTAAGTATTTAGTTTTAAATAGGAATAATTTAGTTAATGATAGGAATATTTATTTAGATTTATTTAAATTATATTTAAGTTAGTGGGTGTTAGGTTTAGGGTTAGACTTAGGTTTAGGGGTTAATAACTTTAATATAGTGGCGGCGACGTTGGGGGCGGCAGATTAGGGGTTAATAAATGTAGGTAGGTGGCAGCGATGTTAGGGACGGCAGATTAGGGGTTAATAATATTTAACTAATGTTTGCGAGGCGGGAGTGCAGCGGTTTAGAGGTTAATATGTTTATTATAGTAGCGGCGACGTTGGGGGTGGCAGATTAGCGGTTAAAAAGTGTAGGTAGGTTGCGGCTACATTGGGGGTGCCGGTTTAGGGGTTAATAAATATAATGTAGGTGTTAGCGATGTTAGGGGCAGCAGATTAAGGGTTATTAACTATAATGTAGGTGGCGGTGGTGTCCGGAGCGACAGATTAGGGGTTAATAATATAATGCAGGTGTCTGCAATGTCGGAAGCAGCAGATTAGGGGTTAATAAGTGTAAGATTAGGGGTGTTTAGACTCGGGGTTCATGTTAGGGTGTTAGGTGTAGACATAACTTTTATTTCCCCATAGGAATCAATGGGGCTGCGTTACTGAGTTTTACACTGCTTTTTTGGAGGTGTTAGACTTTTTTTCAGCCGGCTCTCCCCGTTGATTCCTATGGGGAAATCGTGCATGAGCACGTACGACCAGCTCACCGCTGACTTAAAGGGACAGTCAAGTCCAAAAAAAACTTTCATTTTTCAAATAGGGCATGTAATTTTAAACAACTTTCCAATTTACTTTTATCAACAATTTTGCTTTGTTCTCTTGGTATTCTAGTTGAAAGCAAACCTAGGAAGGTACATATGATAATTTCTAAGCCCTTGAAGGCCGCCTCTATTTTATTTACTTTTCACAGCAGGGGAGAGCAAGCTCATGTAGGCCATATAGATAGCATTGTGATCACACCCGTGGCTAGTGGCAGACACTGCACTAATTGGCTAAAATGCAAGTCAATAGATAATAACTAAAAGTCATGTCATTAGGGGCGATCAGAAGATGCTTAGATACAAGTTAGTCACAGAAGTAAAAAGTGTATTAATATAACAGTGTTGGTTATGCAAAACTGGGGAATGGGTAATAAAGGGATTATCTATCTTTTTAAACAACAACAATTCTGGTGTTGACTGTCCCTTTAAGCAGCGCTTGTATTGGAGTGCGGTAATGAGCAAAATTTTGCTCAACGCTCACTTCTTGTCTTTTAACGACGGGTTTCTGAAAACTCATAATACCAGCGCTGCATGTAAGTGAGCGGTGAGGGAAAACTGCTTGTTAGGACCTCATAGCTTCTAACGCAAAACTCGTAATCTAGGTGACAGTTAAGGTTCATTATGTTCAGAGGTCAAGGTTGGTCAAAGGGAACTCAAAATATAGAGAAAAATCATTAGTGGCTTATATTAAAATGAATAGTTTGTCACTATATATCCTGACCAGGTTGGTGATATTTAGTGAACATGTTGCCATGAAAACAGCTTGATTATGATCTAGTCCTAAGTTTTAAGCCTCTACGTACCATTTGTGGCTATTAGAAGGAAACCTTTGAATACATTTTGCGGTAGCGTATTAAAATAGTATAGCATTTATTTACTTACACCACTAGGTAGCAGTGTTGGCTTCATCCAAGTGCTTATTGGCTGCATAAGCTTACAAATAAGTGAGTTAAAGGGACATAAGAGACTAAAAGAAAGTGCCACACTGTATATAAAAGTGGATTTGTTTTTCAAATATGCACTTTATAAGTATTTCACAACTTTTCTTACATTAAAAAATGCCTGTTTTACAGGAACTAAGAATGTCCCCCGTGTACTTTTAAAAAATTAAGCACTTTAGTGCCTTAAAATATAAATAACTTAAGATATGTTCTATATTCTGTGAGACTACATTATTAATAAGCAATTAAATCTTCAGTAACATATTAAGTAAAGGCCATAAACTATCAAAGGGCCGTGTAACACCAGAGCCAAAACAGGGGAACTCTGGGAGTAGAAACGGAATTATTTGAAGTAAAGTCCCTGTATACAGGGTGTCACCTATTTTGCTAACCCACATGCAGATAGGGTTGTCAGGTATTTTAGAAGGCTGTCCGGTAAATGTTCACAAAAATACTGGGCACTTAAATGTCCAGTTTTTTTAAAGTCTCTAAGTGTTAAATTTAAAAGGCCTCCTATGTCTCAACACATTACAGACATGGAGCAGAAAGAAGTGAGGGCAGTCAAGGGGGGTCAAATCACTTCTGTTTACATGTGTTACTGTCAGCCAAAGAGGAAACATTATTTATTTGTATGTTACTGGCAGCCAAAGGGTAAAATGACTGTGTAGGTGACAAAAATAAAATATACATGGTGGGATCAAGAGTGGAGGCTAAGGCAGAGCTTTTAGGAGGGGACATTGTGTGACCCACTTACTATTCTTTGTGTATGCATTTGCATTATGTTGAGGACAGCTTGCAACCCTACATGCAGAAGAGAGTATTTTATGTCCCTTTAAAAGGACATAATAGTCAAAATTGAATAAACATTATCCACAAGTGAAAATAGAGATGTTTAGAGCGAGCTCCTATTAATTATTTTAATACATTTTCACTATAATTTGTCATAAAGGATTTTCAATTTACACCAAAAGAGCCTAGATTGCATATTTTGACTATATTTTACTTTTTACTTTTAAGGGACGTTTAAGGGATTTTTAAATGTATGCATTAGACATTAATCACTGCATTCAAATAATATGCATGCAAAATGTATGTTTTACAAGCATTTATATTAGAAAAATATGCATTGTTTTGCAAGGCCAGAAAACACCCCTTTAAAAGCCTTTTGAAGGTTGCTTATCTTGCTTTCTTCACTGTGGCCAATTAGGAAGAGCTGTAAACAAGCTCCTGTACGTAACAGCCAATCACTATGCAGCATGTAGGAGTTTCATTGTTCTACATTCCACCAAATATACTGGAATCTCAAGGGAAAGAGAAACACTACAGTTTTCAGAGTTAAATTACAGTGAAAGCAGGCAAGATAAATAGAGAAAGCGCATGCATTAAATATTTTATGAGAAAATTTTAGTTAAATTCCTCTTTACTGTGAAATGTGGTAGTTGATCATCTAATTATCTTATTCTAGTGAGATATGCATATGATTAATTGACTACCTTACAATATTGATGAATCATCATTTGTTTTAACCAATAGTGTTCTGAGAGGACTCTGTAAATGTCTATGTGAGGTCACGCTAAATCTATGAGCATGGCTGGGTGCTGAAATGTGTTAGACGCAGTGCGGTCACGTTTTATACTGTATATGACAAGCCATGCTTAAACATTTGCTTTAACCAACACATTAAAAGTTATTTCATTATCTGGTGTAACAGGCTGATTTTTCTCTTTTTCTCTACATTCTAATACTATCGGCTAGATTACAAGTTTTGTCGGTAAAAACTTGCGGAGCTAACGCTCCTTTTTTTTCCAGCGCTCACTTTAAACAACGCTGGTATTAAAAGTTTTCTGAATGGCTGCGTTAGCCTCAGAAAAGTGAGCATTGAGCAAATTTAGCGCCACTTCTACCTGTAATACCAGCGTTGCTTACAGTAGCGGTAAGCTGGAAAAACGTGCTCGTGCACGATTTCCCCATAGAATACAATGGGGCTCAGCTGGCTGAAAAAAACCTAACACCTGCAAAAAAGCAGCGTTCAGCTCTTAACGCAGTCTCATTGTTTCCTATGGGAAAACACTTTCTAAGTCTACACCTAACACCCTAACATGAACCCCGAGTGTAAACACCCCTAACCTTATACTTATTAACCTCTAATCTGCCGCCCCCAACATCGTCGCCACCTGCATTATACTATTAACCCTTAATCTGCCGCTCCAGACACCGCCGCCACCTACATTATCCCTATGAACCCCTAATCTGCTGCTCCTAACATCGCCGACACCTATATTATATTTATTAACCCCTAATCTGCCGCCCGCAACATCGTCGCCACCTACCTACAATTATTAACCCCTAATCTGCCACCCCCAACGTCGCCGC
Source organism: Bombina bombina (assembly GCF_027579735.1). Classification (NCBI taxonomy): domain Eukaryota; kingdom Metazoa; phylum Chordata; class Amphibia; order Anura; family Bombinatoridae; genus Bombina; species Bombina bombina. The sequence continues at coordinate 279,999,409 of NC_069501.1, forward strand.
TACTATATTAAATGTATTAACCCCTAAACCTAAGTCTACCCCTAACACCCCCTAACAAATCTATTTTTAATAAATCTAAATAAAATTTCTATAATTAAATAAATTAATCCTATTTAAAACTAAATACTTACCTATAAAATAAACCCTAATATAGCTACAATATAACTAATAGTTACATTGTAGCTATTTTAGGATTTATATTTATTTTACAGGCAACTTTGTATTTATTTTAACTAGGTACAATAGCTATTAAATAGTTAATAACTATTTAATAGCTACCTAGTTAAAATAATTACAAAATTACCTGTAAAATAAATCCTATCCTAAATTACAAATACACCTAACACTACAATATCAATAAATTAACTACAATTATCTAAAATAAAATACAATTAAATAAACTAAACTATATTACAAAAAAACAAATACTAAATTTCAAAAAATAAAAAAAATATTACAAGAAGTTTAATCTAATTACACCTAATCTAAGCCCCCTAATAAAATAAAAAAGCCCCCCAAAATAATAAAATTCCCTATCCTAAACTAAATTACAAAGTAACCAGCTCTTTTACCAGCCCTTAAAAGGGCTTTTTACCGGGCATTGCCCCAAAGTAATCAGCTCTTTTACCTGTAAAAAAAAAGAAATACAATACCCCCCCAACATTAAAATCCACCACCCACACACCCCTACTCTAAAACCCACCCGATCCCCCCTTAAAAAAAACTAACACTAGCCCATTAAAGATCACCCTACCTTGAGCCATGTTCACCCAGCCGGGCACCGATGGGGCAGAAGAGGACATCTGGACCGACAGACATCTTCATCCAGGCGGCATCTTCTATCTTCATCCTTCCGGAGCGGAGCAGAGCCATCTTCTATCCAGCTGACGCAGAGCCATCCTCTTCAATCGAAGTCCTAACGCAGAATAGGATTCTATCAGCCAATCGGAATTAAGATAGGAAAAATCCGATTGGTTGATTTAATCAGCCAATCGGATTGAAGTTCAATCCGATTGGCTGATTGGATCAGCCAATAGAATTGACCTGGCATTCTATTGGATTAAATCAACCAATCAGATTTTTCCTACATTAATTCCGATTGGCTGATAGAATCCTATCAGCCAATCGAAATTCGAGGGACGCCATCTTGGATGACGTTATTTAAAGGAACCTTCATTCTGAGTTAGGACTTCGATTGAAGAGGATGGCTCTGCGTCGGCTGGATAGAAGATGGCTCCGCTCCGCTCTGGAAGGATGAAGATAGAAGATGCCGCCTGGATGAAGATGTCTGCCGGTCCAGATGTCCTCTTCTGCCCCATCGGTGCCCGGCTGGGTGAACACGGCTCAAGGTAGGGTGATCTTCAATGGGGTAGTGTTAGGTTTTTTAAGGGGGGATCGGGTGGGTTTTAGAGTAGGGGTGTGTGGGTGGTGGGTTGTAATGTTGGGGGGGGTATTGTATTTCTTTTTTTTACAGGTAAAAGAGCTGATTACTTTGGGGCAATGCCCCGCAAAAAGCCCTTTTAAGGGCTGGTAAAAGAGCTGATTACTTTGTAATTTAGTTTAGGATAGGGAATTTTATTATTTTGGGGAGCTTTTTTATTTTATTAGGGGGCTTAGATTAGGTGTAATGAGATTAAACTTCTTGTAATATTTTTGTATTTTTTGTAATTTAGTGTTTGTTTGTGTTTGTAATATAGTTTAGTTTATTTAATTATATTTTATTTTAGATAATTGTAGTTAATTTATTTAATTAATTTATTGATAGTGTAGTGTTAGGTGTATTTATTTTACAGGTAATTTTGTATTTATTTTAACTAGGTAGCTATTAAATAGTTATTAACTATTTAATAGCTATTGTACCTAGTTAAAATAAATACAAAGTTGCCTGTAAAATAAATATAAATCCTAAAATAGCTACAATGTAACTATTAGTTATATTGTAGCTATATTAGGGTTTATTTTATAGGTAAGTGTTCAGTTTTAAATAGGATTAAGTTATTTAATTATAGTAATTTTATTTAGATTTATTTAAATTATATTTAACTTAGGGGGGTGTTAGGGCTAGGGTTAGACTTAGGTTTAGGGGTTAATAACTTTATTATAGTAGCGGCGACGTTGGGGGTGGGAGATTAGGGGTTAATTATTGTAGGTAGGTGGAGGCGATGTTAGGGACGGCAGATTAGGGGTTAATAAATTTATTATAGTGTTTGCGAGGTGGGAGTTTGGCGGTTTAGGGGTTAATACATTTATTATAGTGGCGGCGATGTCCGGTTGGGGTTAATAAGTGAAGGTAGGTGGCGGCGACGTTGGGGGGCAGATTAGGGGTTAATAAATATAATGTAGGTGCCGGCAATGTTAGGGGCAGCAGATTAGGGGTTCATAGGTATAATGTAGGTAGCAGCGATGTCCGGTCGGCAGATTAGGGGTTACATTTTTTTATTTAAGTGTTTGCGATGTGGGGGGGGCCTCGTTTTAGGGGTTAATAGGTAGTTTATGGGTGTTAGTGTACTTTGTAGCACTTTAGTTAAGAGCTTTATGTTCCGGCGTTAGCCCATAAAACTCTTAACTACTGACTTTTATATGCGGTAGGAGTCTTGGAGGTAGAGGCTGTACCGCTCACTTCTTCCAAGACTTGTAATACCAGCGTTATGAAAATCCCATTAAAAAGATAGGATATGCAATTGACGTAAGGGGATTTGCGGTATGGAAAAGTTGCGGAAAAAAAGTGAGCGGTACACCTGTACCTGCCAAACTCGTAATACCAGCGGGCATTAAAAAGCAGCATTAGGATCCTTAACGCTGCTTTTTAAAGCTAACGCAGAACTCGTAATCTAGGCGTATGTTTGCTTAGAGAGCTAGCACTGGTTTGTATGATGCAAATCTGGCATTACTAATAGTATATGTGCTTATTATGCCCCTTAGTTTTTGCTATTAAGTCCCTTTAATCTTGAACCCTTGAAGTGCAATTCATGACACTTTTCATTAGGAATTGCTATAGTATTGTAAAAGTCAACAAATTCATAATACTCTATGTAAAGCCAGGGAAACCACACTGAACTATTCCTACAGGAGCAACACAAGCTGTAAAAGCATGTGCATGTATGTAAAACTGAATGTGAAGTATTCTCAATATATTGCAATTAAATTATATTATAGGGTTTTACAACCTGGGCCCTGATCCTGTATCGGCTCCCGATAATGAGGTTTCATTTTTGGACACTATAGGAAGCGTTTTTTTAGTTGACCACAATTGAAAATTTAATTTGGCTGCTAAAACCTCACAGCTGTGAATACGTTTTCACTCAAAGTTCCAGAAAACTTTTATCAAAACTGGGAATTCAATCTAAACTGACATATACAATGGTCTTTCACACCTCTTCAGTTTACATTACAGTTGTTTTCAATGAATCCCCTTGTACAGTGTGTAAGGGAAACCATAATTTTCATGTGTGAGATTAACCGATTGTAATCCTGATAACTGGTAAACAGTCTTATGTGATTTTGTACATTGTCATGATGGGTATACTGGGAATGCTTGCAAACTAATTATATTGACAATTTTAATATCTATAAAGTTTTTTTTTTTCCATTATTTCCAGTCAATGATTGAGAAAGCACTATTTTCTGGTTTGGTGAAATTTGCATCTGAGGAAAAAAGTTGCTATTAGAAGAAAGGGGACACAATATATCTCATCTTCTAAAACATGATTTTAATGGATCTCCCACTGTAGGTTGTGGAACCGCTAAGTGACAAGATTTACTCAGTTGCAGTAATGTAGCTGCAAAAATATCTCCAAAACTGAAAACCTCACTGCAGAGAACAAGGTTTGTCCATGCACAATTTCTATTACTTTATGTAAAAGGCGACACAAGGTTCTGAATATTGTAAACCATGATTATTAAAAACACAATTTTTGGGACTTCTGATTTTTTTTCAATCCTATGCAAAAGATTTTGGTAAATAGGCCTGGACATTTTCAAGGCATAGCAGCCCACTTCCCCCCCCCCCCCCCCCCCCCGCCTTTGTTATGTATCCATACCCCAATAATGACATGTATAATGTATTATTTTGATTTATAAATACATTTCAAGTTTGTAACACGTCTGCCACTGTATTTTGTAAATTGGTTGCCATTAAATAGTAAAAAGGTGAAATATAAAAAAAAATCTGAAGCTATTGAAGTTCACATTTAAATAAAGAATAACTGCTTATTGTTGGTCAGCCTGTGTAGTCACTTAATAGGTATCTGAGTGTATGCACACACAAATGCCCCCCAGACATCCACAATAATACATATATAGGCACCCACAGACATCAATTCATGAATTCATGACTGAAGGGGCGGTTCTTATATGTGCGGGTCTGAGACCCCTGCTGTTATGCCTCTCCCAAGGAGCAGGACACTCGTAAACTCCACATTACAGTTTATAGACAAGGTGATAACACATAGAAAGCAATATATACTAGAGGTCAAACAGGCAGACACTAGGTGATGATCGCAAGAACAGTGCCATTTTGGTATGAGACGCATAGTCCTTACCTACAGAGGTGTGCAGCTGGCTGAAGCTGTCACAGGTGGCGAAACAGACCATGAGCTGGATCATAAACACAGCAAGGCAGTGAGAGGCATGCAGGGGGTCATGCATCATGCAAAAATAATGCTGGTGACTGGGCATGGCTAATGCAACCAGCCCAGACCTGCAACTAACTGAACTCACCAGGGAAATACCCTGTAGGCCCTATACTTAGTCCGGGCCTGTTCATATTCCATGTAAATGCCCAAATGAGACTTAATCTCAGATGCCCATTAGACCTTCTGTATACCCTAGAGAAACTTCATATGAGATACATGGACCATGCAGCCCCTTTCATGCAGCTAATGTGGAGGAGTTCAACAAAGTGGAGGAGGGACATTTATTCTATACACTAAACACTTTTGGATTTAGGGGATCCTTCCCTTAGTTGCCAGGTTATATCAGAGGACTAGAGTGACTCCTATAGTTTAGTTATAGTTTATGGCCACCTCCCCCCTACATTCCTTCTGAAGAGGGGAATGAGAGATGGATGGCTGTACTCTGTGCCCTCTCCTATTCAATCTAGTGATCTAGCGATTGAGCCTCTGGCTCACCAGCTATGTGGAGAGATGGAGGCTATTATACTTAATATATATACTTAATGACAGTGAGATGTATATATATGCAGATGACTTGCTCTTATTTATTAAGAACCATCATATAAACATATCCCTTATTTTAAACCTAATAGAAAACTTTGGGAGTATTCCGATTAAGATCTTTTGGAACCCTCTGGTACAGTTTGAATATCACTTAACTTATCAAAAGAAACCTTCACATGATGTGTTTTCTGTCACTGGCAAGTCGAAAAGGACTTAGCAGTTTCACCGGTGGACGACATAGCGCCTTACAAGTGTAGGACAGCTGCAAGATAGATAGATAGTTTACTCACTTTTGCGCACTTGGAGAAACGTTTGACATACCAAAACAAACTGCTTTGCCTACCTACAGGCTCACCAATATGTTGACAGATTTGCTTCAGTCAACTCAACGTTTTAAGATAAATCTTACAGTGGCATGATATGCTCATTCTATAGATAGGGGTATTGCTCCATCTCCTACATATATGATTTATTTGTCAAGTGTCATGCTGCCACCCTAGCAATACAAGTTGACCCACAGAGCATACATTATACCCCATGAACAGGCTAAGGGGCCTATGTATCAAAGGTCTTGCGGACCTTATCCAACAGTGCGGATCAGGTCCGCAAGACCTCGCTGAATGCGGAGAGCAATACGCTCTCCATATTCCACATTGCACTAGCAGCTCACAAGAGCTGCTGGTGCAACGCCACCCCCTGCAGACTCGCGGCCAATGGGCCGCCAGCAGGGAGGTGTCAATTAACCCAATCATCTCGATCAGGTTGAATTGTGGCAATTCCTGTCCGCCTGCTCAGAGCAGGCGGACAGGTTATGAAGCAGCAGTCTTTAGACCGCTGCTTCATAACTGCTGTTTCTGGCGAGTCTGAAGACTTGCCAGAAACACGGGCCCACAAGCTCCATGCGGAGCTTGATAAATGGGCCTCTAAGTGGGCAACAACAGAAGAGGATGAATAATAAAATGATTGAAACCTAACCTTTCTGTGACTCACCTGTTGTGGGGATGACTAAAAGTCAAAAAGTTTTGGAAGATGATGGAGAATTTGTTAAAGGGTCATTATAGTAAACAAAGCACATGCTCGCGTCTATATGTCATTTTATCACTATCGACCCTACAATGCTATGTTTAACCTCTGCGAAGGGAAATGTAGGGAAGTGCCATAAATTAATCAGAGCTGTTATCTTGTTAGAGAGAAAACTGATATTGGTGCACTAGTTAGATACATCATTTCCAGCTTTGAGAGAGTTATAAATTAGTGTAAGCAGAACTAAAGATTCTGATATAAAAGGTAATATACATTTTTGTGCTAAAGTTTTTTATTTCATGATTCAGATAGAGAATACAATTTTAAACACCTTTCTAATTTACTTCTATTATCTAATTTGCTTCATTCTCTTGGTATCATTTGTTGAAGGAGCAGCAATGCACTACAGGTTTCTAACTGAACACACGGTTGAGACAATGACAATCAGCATATATATATGCAGCCACCAATCGGCAGCTAGAACCTAGGATCTTTGCTGCTCCTGAGCTTGCCAAGATAAACCTTTCAGCAAAGGAAAATAAGAGAAGGATGCAAATTAAATAATAGAAGTAAATTAGAAAGTTGTTTAAAATTGTATTCTCTATCTGAATCATGAAAGAACAAATTTAGGTTTCATGTCCCTTTAAGTAGAATTATTCCCAGAACTCAAAAACAATAGATTTTGGTTCCTTTTCAAGAGTAACTAAGGTGAAAGTTGTGCTTTAATCACTCAGTTTGATCTCACCTGGTTTCAACTAAACACAAGGGTTCCACCATTGCTCTGTAAATCACACCCACCATAAGTAAGTCACCTATTTAATAAAAATAGATAAAAGAGTTGCACACTGAGTGTGAAAATTCAGAGATATACTTTTATTGTAACAGGTTAAAAAACACACTTCTGGGGCAATAGCAATAATAACTTTTAGCAATGGCTAGGGCTGATGTACTAGCCGACAAACGCCTAAGGCTGGATAATGGCACACATGTGCCCTGGTTCACAGGCTGCATTATAGAGAAAGTCTGAAGGGTTGGAGCAGAGGGTAGTGTTGCACCTGAAGCTCAGTATAGCCTGAATAATATTGGGACACTCAGATTAAGATGATGCCCTGGCAGATACTCTAATTGGTATTTTAGGAAAGCAGTTCACATATTTGGGCCATTTAAAGCTTCCATAGTATTTTAAAAAGATATATGACGCATTAAAAAGGTCCTTAATTAAAACCCAGAACTTTATTTATTTATCCATTCAAAAGTTCTAAGAATTTTGTTTCAAAACAGCATTCTATTTAACTTACAATCACTCAGAACACAGTATTCATGTGCCAATTTAGTATAACAGCTCAATATTCCACATCCTTAGAAGAGTGTTAATAGAAAAAGAAAAAATCTCCAAATCTAAGCCAAAATGTTTAGCTATTATTATAAAGTGTCACATGAATACTGTGTCTGTGATAACTGGATTGAAGTCATTGTTTTGTCATCAGATTAATTTATGAACCAGTTGAGTCATAATTAGTTATTAGTTCTTTGAACATATTTCAGAGTATTTATGTTTAAAACAATGATGCAAGGTCAATTATTAATACTTATGTTGCCAGTCTTAATATAGGCCTAGAATCCAGTCTTTTTAACAAATACCAATTAAATATCAAAAGGTGCCGCAAGTGTTCTTTTTTTATCCAATATTCTAATCAGTCAAAATTCCAATAGATCTCTGGACCTGCTGAAGCAATTTGAAAAAATAAATTATGAGTTACATTATGAAATCTCCAGGTTTCTATAATTTATTCTACAGAGTAAGTCCTAGTTTCCGTCGAGGTGGAAAAGTTTGGTCACTGGCGGTAAGGTAACATAAAAAAATCTCCACAAAGGACTAGTTTCCTTTTGAGGTGGTAACTGGTGATAAAAATATTTATCTCGATTAAAGTCTATGGAGAATTTTTATGTTGCCACCAGTTTCCAAACTTTACCACCTCAAATGAAACTAGGCCAAATTCTCCATAGACTTTAATGGAGATAAATGTTTTTGCCACCAGTTTCTAAATGTTACCACCTCAATGGAAACTAGGCCTAAGTAAACACAGGAAAAACAAATTATAACATGTAAAAACCAAGGCGATGTTTCCATTGAGGTGGTAAAGTTTGGAAACTGGTGGTATCATACAGGCCCAGACTGGCCAAAGGGTACTCTGCGGAAATTCCGGGTGGGCCGGGCTCTTATGTGGCCTTGCTGCTATATAGAAGCCCCAACCTCTCTTAAAATGGTTATAATAGGAAAGCTGTTACAGTCTGCCTATTATGCAGAGGTTGATGCAGGCCCTAGTCAAAAAGGATGATCTTCCTAAAGTCATTTTGAAGTAATTGATGACTCCAGACTAGTCATTAGAAGCCATCCTGGTTATCAGGCTGGGAGGGTCCTGCAATGGGGGAATTAGGCGGTAGCACGCCAGGCTGGGGCTGAGACCATAGAGATGAGTGGCTACTGTGTTAGGAGATCAGATGTTGAGAGGAGACATGAGTGTGCAATCGAAAGGGAGCCAGTCAGATTTAATTCTCCCAGGTGTGTGGGCCCCGGTAGGGGGCAGGATATTGTGATGGGCCTGAACAGGGGCAATTCGGCTCAGGTGCCTATGGGTGTGAATGGCAGTAGGGAGCAGGAGAATGGCAATAGGGGCGCAACTCAAGATGTAAGGAGGCATAGCAGTCTGAATGCAAGAGTGAATGAGGAGGTGATCAGGAGGGCTGTGTCTGTGGTGATGGGTTTGTGTGCGTCTGGGGGACAGGGTGCAATGCAGGGGGAGGCCCCGCTGGGGGTCATTCCTTCGCCCAGAGTACTTCCCAGAATGTTTTGTTTCCGCAGGGCAGCGCTGTGGATTCATCTGGAGCTTTGATGGTCGCTGGGCCAAGCAGAGAAGCGGTTAGAGAGGTGGCGGAGGTCACGCAGGCATCTTCGGCCGGAGTCATGGACCAGGCAGTCCCTGTCGGTGAGTGCAATCACACCAACATCACACATTCTGACACGGGTTCATTCTCTAGCGACTCAGGGTCTGTAAGTGGTGAGGAGTTAGTGCTAGTGTGTAAAGGTCAGCAGCAGATGTTTAGGTGGATCAAAAAGATGGTGGCGGCACAATCCAAGGCTAAGGCGGCTAGTAAGGAGCCATTAAGGGGGCTTGTCTGGTGCATTCTCTTTATGGCCACCTTAAGTGTAAGATGATAAAAAAGATTCACGAGGGCCGGTACGTGAACATATTTCAGTTGTCTTTAGACGCCTTTAGGGATAAGGAAAGGGCGGCCGGCGGCACCGGACCTAAAAAGGTCAGAAGGCTGGAGATGTACGAGGAATGGCAGAAATGCTTTAGAGTATTGGCCTCGTGCTGCGTGGACAAATGGCCGATGCAGGGGTACAATATGTTCAAGTATCAAGATACAAATTAAGAACATTCACACCAGATTCAAGGAAGGGGCATGGCGTGAGTATGACATGGCCTTCCATAGGAAGATGGTGGGGAACCCGCTGTTACACTTTGGCACTCAAGACATGCATTTGTGGTCGAAGTTGGGGTTGGAGGGCGCGGCATCGCAGCAGGCAAGTGTGCGGCGGCAAAGCAAAAGAAGCGCGGGAGAGAGTGCTGGAAATACCAGGATAAGCAGTGTGATAGAGGCACTGCATGTTCCTTTTAGCACATCTGCAAATTCTGCAGTAGGCCACACCATGGGATCAAGTTTAGCAAGAGAAGTTTAGCGACTCAGGGTCTGTAAGTGGTGAGGAGTTAGTGCTAGTGTGTAAAGGTCAGCAGCAGATGTTTAGGTGGATCAAAAAGATGGTGGCGGCACAATCCAAGGCTAAGGCGGCTAGTAAGGAGCCATTAAGGGGGCTTTAGGGCCACAAATGCAGGGGTTCCCAGTCCTGGGGCAGGGACAGGTGGTAGCTAGGAAAGTGGCGGCTCAAGGAGACACCTACCCTTGTCTGGTGCATTCTCTTTATGGCCACCTTAAGTGTAAGATGATAAATAAGATTCACGAGGGCCGGTACGTGAACATATTTCAGTTGTCTTTAGACGCCTTTAGGGATAAGGAAAGGGCGGCCGGTGGCACCGGACCTAAAAAGGTCCGAAGGCTGGAGACGTACGAGGAATGGCAGAAATGCTTTAGAGTATTGGCCTCGTGCTGCGTGGACAAATGGCCGATGCAGGGGCACAATATGTTCAAGTATCAAGATACAAATTAAGGACATTCACACCAGATTCAAGGAAGGGGCATGGCGTGAGTATGACATGGCTTTCCATAGGAAGATGGTGGGGAACCCGCTGTTACACTTTGGCACTCAAGACATGCATTTGTGGTCGAAGTTGGGGTTGGAGGGCGCGGCATCGCAGCAGGCAAGTGTGCGGCGGCAAAGCAAAAGAAGCGCGGGAGAGAGTGCTGGAAATACCAGGATAAGCAGTGTGATAGAGGCACTGCGTGTTTCTTTTGGCACATCTGCAAATTCTGCAGTAGGCCACACCTTGGGATCAAGTTTAGCAAGAGAAGGGAGCAGAAAAGGCTGGTCCCAGGGGGCCCACTGGGGGCAAGTGCCCCAACCATGGCACTTGGCTGGCACATTACACTGATAGGGAAGCTTCTGAGCTACTTAGATCAGCGTTGCAAATGGGTTTTAGGATTCCCGTGGTGGGGACGGTATTGGGGTCTTCAATACACCGCAATTTAAAGTTGGCGTATGAATTCCCATGGGTGGTCAAGGACAAATTGGGGAAGGAAAGGGACCTGGGCAGAGTTTCCGGCCTGTTTCCAATCCCTCCTTTGCCGGACCTGGTGGTCTCTCCTTTGGGGGTGATCCCTAAGAAGGAGTCGGAAAGCATAGGCTAATACATCATTTGTTATACCCCAAAGGGGGATCAGTAAATGATGCTATTGATCCGGACCTTAGCTCAGTGCATTGCCAATCATTTGACGACGCGTTGGCAATAGGGCGAAGCAGGGGTCATGGAGCATTGATGGCAAAACTAGACATTGAGTCTGCATTCTGGCTCCTTCCCCTCCATCCTTCTGCCTTTCGGTTGATATGCATGAAGTTTGAGGGGGAGTACTACGTGGATAAATGTTTACCTATGGGGTGTTCTTTATCATGCTCTCTGTTTGAATGTTTTAGTTCATTCCTTCATTGGGTGGTGCAGAAGGCGTTGGGTGGGGGGGCATTGGCCCACTACCTGGAAAACTTCTTGCTGGTAGGGAAAGCAGGCTCCACTGAATGTGCTGAGCTAATGACGGTTATGCAGTGCATGATGGCAGAGTTTGGGGTGCTGCTGGCTGAGGACAAAACGCAAGGGCCATGTACATGTCTCATATTCTTGGGGATAGAGATTGACACAGGCCAGGCGGTGTGCAGGTTGCCGCAGGACAAGGTCGACTGCCTCTTAGAGGTGGTAAAAGTGGTTTAAAGGGCTAAGGTGATCTCCTTAAAAGAACTGCAGTCTTTGTTGGGCCTGCTTAACTTTGCGGCAAGGGCGATCCCAGTGGGGAAAGTCTTTAACCGCCGTTTGGAGAGCCAGTTAAAAGGCCTTGAGGGTCAGCGCAAGAGCGTTAAAGTTACTGCGGACATGAGGGAGGACCTAGGAGTGTGGGAACGTTTTCTGTTTTCCTTTAATGGGGTCTGTATTTGGAGGGCTGTCCTAATATCAAGCCAGCTGTTGCACCTATTCACGGACGCAGCAGGCGGGTTTGGGTATGGGGCGTACCTGAACGGTGGTTCACTGCAGGTTTCATTAAGAACCTGACGCTGCTGGAACGGTTTCCAATAGTCGTGGCCATTGAAATTTGGGGGCATGTGCTAGAGGACAGAGAGGTTGTTTTATGGACGGACAATATGAGTGTGGTTTATGCCATAAACAGATTGTCCGCATTATCTCATGTAGTGGTGGCGTACCTGAGACAGTTGGTGTTGCGCTGCCCCCAGCGTAACATTTGCTTCACGGCTAGACATGTGCCAGGGTTGCAAAACGGGGTGGTGGATCTCGTTTTAATTGGGGTCAGTTTAGGAAGCTTGCACCCAGGGCGGTGGAAAAAGGACTAAAGTGCCCCTCCTTTCTTTCTTTTTGGCAGTTGGCACAAAATGGGAAGCAGTTCTCCCAATGATTCAGGCTTCCTTGGCACTGAAAACGTGGAAGGTTTACCGCAAACATTGGGAAGAATGGGTGATATTCTGCCAGCAGAAGGAGTGCGAGCCACACAGAGCATCTCAGGTATTGGTCCTCGATTGGTTGGCATGCTTGAGACAGGAGGGGGTATACAGACTGGGGGTTGGTAGTAGGCTGTCAGCGGTAGCATTTTTTAACAAAGCCCTGGGAAACGCGGATCATGGGAAGTCATTCTAGGTCCAGCAGGTATTGAAGGGCTGGGGTAGATTGGACCCTCCTTCTAAGGACCAGAGGGAGCCTATTACCCCACTTCGCCTGAGGCAACTGGTGTTGGCCTTGAGGGAGGTGTGTTCCTCTGCGTACAAAGCTTTACTGTTTCACACACCATTTTCCTTTTGCAGGAGCTTTGCGTTTAGGGGAGCTTGTATCTTCCTCCAGAGTGAAGGTCTCTGGGGGAATACAGGTGGGTCATATCAGGGCGCTGGCTGTTGCTGTTAGTCCCCCGGTCTAAGACGGATCAGGAGGGAAAAGGGGCATGGTTGCCATTAGGCAAGCATGAATTTCCCTGAATGCTGCCCAGTAATAAGTGTCAGAGAATTTGAGCAGGTTAGACCGGCGGGTGGGCAACAATTCCTCGTGCATGAGGACGGTAGTGCATTGTCGCTATTCCAATTCAGGAAGGTCCTTGTGAGTGCAGCGGGTGCCGCGGGGTTGAACCGAGGGAAAATTGCACCCCATTCATTTAGGATAGGGGCTGCCACGTGCGCAGTGGCTAAGGGGTCTTTCACGGTGGAGATAAAGCGCATAGGATGCTGGAAGTTGGGAACGTACAAAGCTTATATTAGACCTTTAACCTAAAAAAAAATTCCTTGGGTTTTTTTTTCTTCAGGTTTACATTGACTGGGGGGCATGGCAGTGGGTTATGCCACGGGGGGTATGGTGAATTCCGAGTGGGGCCTGAGTTTCGTGTAATGTTGTTCACTCATGTTTCACCAGGTATTTTAGCTGAGAACTCCCCTTCAGTTCGGGTGTGGATAATTGGACATTCCTTTATCTACTGGGCGTCCATCAGGGCGCTCCGTTCCCCAGAAGGTCATCAACTTGGATTTGCAATGTCCAGGGCCAACTTCAGATGGTTAGGTTGAAGGGGCTTGACTTGGGAAGAACTGCCAGTTCTCCTACAGGAAGCACACAGGAGATGGGGACAACCTCAGATTATTGTGTTGCACTTAGGGGGCAACGATATGGGGTCAGTACCGGCTCTGGACCTCATTAGGAGAATGGTGGCCAACATTAGATGGGTGCATGTGTGGCTTCACAATGTGAAGATAGGGTGGTCAAATGTGGTTGCTCGACTGCATTGGCGCTACATCACAACCCAAAGGGTGGCCTATAATATCCGGGAAAAGGTGGGTAGAGCGGTCACGGGCCTGGGTGGCTTTGTTATCTGGCACAATCTTATCACGGCCAAAAAGGACATTTATCGCCCTGATGGTGTACACCTGACGGATGGTGGGTTGGACTTATTCTTGAAGGACATCAGGAAGGCACTTTTAGAGGTATTTTTTAAAAAAAAAAGAAAAGAAAAAAAAATGCTGTTTGCCGTCAAAGTTTAATAGTTGACATTGACTGTTATAACAAATAAAAAATTGGTGGGCGGAGTTAACCGCAGAGCAGAATGGCAGCATATGTGGCGAGCTCTCTCTAACTCAGAGATTTAAAAGTAATATTTGACAGCTTAAACATTCTAGAAAAAGAGAAAATCTGTCACCTAAAGCAGGCAGAAATACCCTAGAACCGAGCTGTGAAAAATTGAGCAGGAGTAAAAATTTGCTGGCTCTTTTTCCAACCCGGCGGAGTGTAACTAGCTGCCAGACTGCAAGGAATCTACCGCAGCTCAACAGCCTTAGCCCTTAAAACCCCGGAGGGTCGGGGCTCCGCTCCGGGGCATTTTGAGAGACCCTTTGACACCTTCTGGGTTCGGGTGCCCACTCTAAGGACGATTACCAACCTGCCGCAAGCTCATATACAGCCATGGATGCGGCGTTGGGTCTGAAATACAGCCTAAGGCCCTAAAACTACCCTACGGATACCACACAACTGACGGCACAGTTGTAACTTAGTCCGGAACACCTGAATTCTCTGGCCGCTGGGTCAGCTGAAGTGCATCTTACCTTGCTCCTGCTATCTAGAGGGTCGGGGCCCTGCTCCGGAACAGGCCGCAGCCAACTTCTTACTCCGACAGGAGGCACCGGGTGACTACCCAGGTTGGAAGAGCATACTCTGGATATGTCCTCCCTTCCGGCCAGTCACTTACCTGGATCTGTAGCCCGGAATTACCGCTGGCCTTCTGTGAGGACCCAGCGTGGATCTACAAACTCAAAGTGCGCCATAACTTTTTGGGTGCGAATCTCCGCCATCTTGCGGCCTGCCTCCCTGGCTTTACTAGAGACCCCTGTCAGCAGAACAAGAACGAACAGAGGAACCAGGTAAGAGTGCCTTGCACACACAGGGACACCCTTTCTGTTTGAACCCCGCTATCCCTCTAGTCGAATATATTGAGGCTGGACTTAAATTAACTGAAACACGGTGCTTACAGCCAGCCCTAGTACACAGTATAGCACTAGTCCTTGCATAACGGACATATAGCTTGTCATTTCTTGTCAGGCCATTAGTTTGGGATCCTACACTCGTCCTGGGCTATATATTACCACGTTTGCCCACAACAAAGATCTCTTATCAATCACCAGTTCACATATTACTTGCAACACAACCATCTGTACACACTTCTCAAGAAAGAGCTTTGTTTGTTATATTTACTCACAAGCTCAGTACAGCTGTCCCTGCAAGCTTTACCCACTGGGCTATCATTCAGCGTGGAACTTTTAGACATTCTCCAATTCTCAGCAGTACTGTTGGGACAGCCTGAGAGTCATTGAACTGTACATCTAGAGGGCTGTACCATTGCTCTATTCTTTGCATGTTTGCATTGTTTTATAACATATACTGTACCTGTCTTATATATAGATACCTTGTTGCTTTTAAACTGTATATATGCTTAATGAGGTAAGGGGCTAACTCAACTTCCTACAGTACTAGTTCCCTAGCACTATAGACACCCTCACACACCTATATCCCTCATTTAGGATCTCAGAATTTATAAAGCCCTGCAAGACATTATCTGCCTCTTCTGTGATGCCCAATAGGTTTTGGTACTCAACTACTCAGGCCCAAACTTCCACCCACACCATAGCATTTAATCCAATCCTCACCCCATACTATTAGGTAAATCAATACCTCTTTTCTAAACTCCAGGTCATATTCTGATATTACCCTCTACTTATAAAATCTAGAGGAAACCTTTGGTTTTTTGTATATTGCTACCAACTAGGATCTAGACCTGTCCTTACGCCATTATACTGCTTTCCTGCACACCCTAATAGTGAGGCTAGTATCTACATTAATTCAGTGCCTTTCAGACCCAAACAGGTTCTAGAAGATCCCCTTGTGCTTCCTCCTTTCCGGTCCAGCTAGTCTGGACTGGTCGCTTCCTCTTTCCTTTTCCCCTTCTGAACAGTCGTATCCCACATACCTGAGGTGCGAGGGGGTCCACAATTTAAGTCTATCTCCTGTCGTTGAGATTTGTAACTCTTGTGTCTTTTGAAAGATGATTTAACAAATATGCCTTAGTTCTTATAGGGTGACAACCAACCCTGCTCCGCAGCTTGAAAAAATGTAAGATGAGTTAGTAAACTTTACCTCTAAGTGTCTTACTCTTTAAGGTTAACTTTCTGTTTTCTACTTGCAACTAACCTTTGATTTACAGCTTAACCTTATAATCTCTCCACCATGCCTCACGGATCCAGGAGACAAGGGAAGACCCCCACTATCACCAAAAAGACTGTATATGACCATTTTACTCAATCCGGTAAAGAACCTAATTTAGTCCCCAATGAGGAGTTAAGCGACCCTGAATCGCTTGATGCTGAATCTCACTTGAGTATGCACTTGGAAGCGCCATCACACCATTATATTACAAAGTCAAATCTGCAACAGATGTTGGCCAACCAGACACGCTCTATTACTCAGGAAATCCAACACTACTCTGCGGAACTGAAAAAGGAAATCTCAGAGATTGGTGAAAGAGTTGAAGCACTTGGGCGAAAACAAGATGATCTTGTAGTAGATCAGACGAACCTACTAACCTACTCTGAAACCCTAGCAGACCAGATGACTCAACTTGAATTTAAAATGGCGGACATTGAAGATAGATCCCGCAGAAATAACATTCGGTTTAGAGGCATTACGGAGACTGTAGAGACCGATGACTTACAGTCTTTCCTGAGGGAGCTATTTGCAGAACTCGTGGGTTCCCCGGAAGGGTTAACTGATACAATGGAAAGAGCCCACAGAGCTTTAAGATCGCGATCTGTTCCTGCCGAAAAACCACGGGATGTAATTGTCTGCTTCCACAGTTATATTTATAAAGATAAACTGATGCAAGCCGCTTTCAAAAGACCGAACTTGCCAGAGAAATTCAAAAACATACAATTTCTGCCTGACCTATCGGCTCATACACTACAGTACCGCAAAACTTTTCAACCAATCAACTTAGCTCTCAGGAAAGCTAATATCAAATATCGATGGGGACACCCCACAAACCTGGTGGTTACAAGAAATAATCAAAGCCATATAATATCCACCATCCCTCAGGGCATGGCTCTTCTCATCACCTGGGGTCTCCACTCAGACCAACCTCCAGCACTGCAACCTACCTTCAGCTCCCGAATGGTCCATCAAGGAGAAAAGAGCAAAGAGACCTAAAAATATCCCACCTTAAACGAAGATTAGGTTAAAGCTTAAAATTTTGTAAGTAACCTGAAAGTTATATTGTATGTGTGCTCACCACTTTCAATATTAATTCTTTGGTACATGTTTTACACAGTTGTAGTAACAATTTAGGTTAAGTTATTACCTGCGGAGCAGGGTTAGTCCTGCTGACTTCTGTTTCTGTTCACTGTTCTCTCCCCCATAGGTAGCCCACGCTAGGGCTCCCTTTATCTACTACCTAGCTTCCTCTATCACCTACCCTTTCCTACCCAATCCTTCTTAACTGACTTGGACTATCCCTTACAGTCTCCTATGCCCCCCCTTAAAATTTTGACCCATAATGTCAGAGGTTTAAATTCCCTGCATAACCCTGATGTAGCTTTCCTTCAGGAGACACATTGGTCTCTAGACAATCCCCCATACTCAATATCTAAGGATTACACTGTTCTTGAATATACCTCCTTCCTAAAGAAGGCCAGAGGTACAGCAATCCTAATCCATAAAAGAATAGCTTATGAACAAATTCAAGTCCTAAAAGACCCTCATTCTAGATGTCTAATCCTAACATGCAAACTGGACCATATAGACCACACTCTAGTCTCTATTTACCTTCCTAACTCACATCAACCCAGATACCTTAAACAAGTTCTACTCACAGTGAACCAGGTGAAAATAGGTAGAGTCCTGTTGGTGGGAGATTTCAATATGACCTGGGACCCAACATTAGATAGGAAAAAAACTACCCACGCAAAACCACACTCCGCACAACTCTCCCATAAATTTAGACAAATTATCGCCCAATTTCACTATTATGATATATGGAGATTACTTTACCTTAGAAATAGGGATTACACCCATTTCTCACACCCTCATAAAACCTACTCTAGACTTGACTATGTCTTTTGCTCAGCAGAAACCCTTGACCAAGTAAAACACTCTAATATTTCCCTATGCCCATGGTCTGACCATGACCTAGTTACAGTGACTTTTTGTTCAATAGAACAAAATAACACAAGACCCTCCTGGCACCTTCCACACCACGTCCTTCAAGACGCTTCTTTTAAAGAAACTATCAGAAAAGATATCATATTCTATTCCTAATCTAATGACAACGGACAGGTTAGGGATGATACTCTCTGGGGCGCAGCAAAAGCCACTTTTAGGGGCCTTATAATTAAGTGGCAAGGTCATCTAAAAAAACTCTCGGGCCTTCCCCTCTCTAGGTCTCATATTGAGCTACGCAGACTAGAACTCCTTAATAGAAACACACCCTCGGACATTACCATAGACCAAATAACAAAGATCTAAAACCATATTAATCAGTTGGAATTGAAGCGTACCCAAGCCAACCTATTTAAGTTAAAACAGATCTCCTACCACAAGAGTAATAAAGCTGACACACTTTTAGCTAATAAGATTAAAAACAGAGCGAGCTCATCCAGAATCCACCATATTCAATCTGGAAATCAGATTTATCGAAAACCCTCGGAGATAGGCGCATGCTTCGAAAATTTTTACGCAAAACTATACAATAGAAAACACCCCAGGCCATTCACTAGCCTCTACCACTAATATTCGTTCTTTCTTAGACAGCTTAAATCTCCCTACACTGTCATTAGATGACCAAGAAGCACTCTCATCCCCTTTTACACTTAAAGAAATCAAACATGTAATAACACATATGAAAACCATAAACAAACTACTCCTTAAATGTTTTAATCAGGCTAGAGAAGAAGGGAATTTTACTAGAGAATTCTTAGAAGCCATGGTAATAACTATCCCCAAACCACAAAAAGACCCATCTCTTTGTTCCAATTACAGACCAATATCTTTGATAAACTTGGATGTTAAAATCTACGCTAAATTGTTCGCTATTCGTATATCTAAATTACTACCGCAACTCATAAACTTAGACCAAGTCGGGTTCATCCCAAACCGCGAGGGACCTGACAACACTAGACAACTGTTAAACATTTGCACTGAGTCTGCTAGACTTAACAAGCCATTCTCTGTAATCTCGTTAGATGCAGAGAAGGCTTTTGACCGCGTAAGGTGGTCTTACTTATGGGAGGTCCTCAGGACCTTTGGTTTTCCGGACCAAATCGTTAAGGCGATCCAGGCACTTTATTCTGCTCCCTCGGCGATGGTTAAGGGACTGGGATTCCTTTCCCTCCCCTTTCCAATCTCCAACGGCACTAGACAGGGGTGTCCTCTTTCACCCCTGCTCTTTGCCCTTGCGATTGAACCGCTAGCTGAACAAATCAGGCAAGACAAGAAAGTAGACGGCGTTCGCTTACATAGCACTATTCATATAATAGCACTATTTGCCGACGATATAACAATATTCTCTTCAGACCCCCTATCCTCATTCCCGAGACTGAAGGAAATCCTAGAATCTTTTGGCCACATGTTCCTATATAAATTAAACTTGGAAAAAACTGAAATCTTCACCTGGGGATTCCCCCAAGACACAGCTAATACCCTTAAAGCCCAGTATAGAGTCCACTGTACCAATAAAAACTATCTACCGTTGCTATCTGAGCTGCACACTCTAAAAGATAAATGGGATTACACTTACATATCATGGATAGGCAGACTAACGGCCCTCAAAATGTCATTCTTGCCCAAAATTACTTATCTTTTCAGGTGCCTCCCTTTTAGAATCCCAGGGTATATCCTATACCAATTCCAGAGCGAATTCACGAAATACATATGGCAACATAAACCCCCTAGAGTAGCACATAAAATCCTTCAAAGCCCACTCCACAAGGGAGGGATTATTTCCCCTTCGATCCTACGTTACTATGAAGGAGCGATGCTCACGCATATACCACAATGGGGTGCAAAGAAGTCCCCTAGTAAATGGAAAACTATAGAACAAGCCTCACTACCGAACTACATATATTTATCAGACTTGATCTGGATCCCTCCCCATGTACGGCGAACCTCGGACATTAGTAACCCTATAATACGAGAATGTCTCGCTATGTGGGACAAATTAAGACATTACCCGCATGTTGCCCCACACCCCTCACCTATTACTCCTCTGACGGATCTTCTTCGAGGCCTACCTGACTCTCACCCGCATGGTTGGGTCCAAGTAGGAATCCAGACAGTTTCAGACCTCTGGGTTACTTCCCCAACCCCGCGCTTCTTAACACTTACAGAACTACAGACCGAACTTGCTCTTCCCAGACATATGACTTACGAATATACAAGGTTGAGGAGCTTTCTCCTAAGCTGGGGATTCAAACCCGAAGAACATCAACCTCGAACATTTTGGGAAATAACTTGGCAACAAGGTGACAGGTTACACAGATCCCTCTCAATTCATTATTCTCTAATAGGAAACTCAGATTCCGAGAATAAGCTCCCTCACCTACTAAAGTGGGAATCATCCCTGAACATGACCATATCCCCACAGACATGGCAACACGTATTATCCCTTACCAAGAAAGCCCTACACTGCGTCACCCTCTTTGAAACGTATTACAAACTCCTAACGCACTGGTACCTTATCCCCACTAGACTTAACAAAATGTATGGATCTTCTTCACCTTTGTGTTGACGTAATTGTGGGAAAAAAGGAGATTCCTTACACGTATGGTGGGACTGCCCTGCGTTAAGACCCTTATGGAATATTTGCTTTCGAACACTAGCCGGTTTGGACATAATGCTCCCCAAAATCCCCTCAAATGCTCTTCTTCACATTGGTATCCGCGACCTACCCAAACACCAAGCATATCTATGTATTTATTTACTAACAGCTACTAAAGCGGCAATAGCCAAATCTTGGAAAACCACGACTCCCCCAAAATGGTCCTATATTTTAAACTATATGGCATATATCTATAACATGGAGAAAAATGTCTTTTACACTATAAACAACTCAGACCTGTTTGAACTAGTGTGGGCAGATTGGCAAACGCGTTATGAAACTACTTGGTCCCCGAACATTGTGACAAACGTAAGTTAGATATTCTTACATAGCTTACTCCTAAGACGGAAATCTTCTTTCTATCTCCTACAATCCACTTTACCTCCCCCCCTTTCCTTCCCCCCTCTCCCTCACCACTATACTAATTTTAAAGAGTACTATATTATGTTTACTTTACATAATTTACATAAATATCAACCTCAAATGTTTGTAATGTTTAGATTGTCTATTTACGTGTTATATAGGAGCCTGCGTGCTCCAAGCACAATTTCTATTCCATTTTTAGTCTATATTAAGGTACCTGTTGGCTAGGTGGTGGCAAGAGTAATTTATTGTATTTCCTCTTGTGGCGGTCGGGAAAGGCTCTAGGAGCGGGCATTGAGAGAGAAGAGTGACGGTCTGGAAAAAAGGGAGGGGTTACGCCCACTAAGTGCTGGCCTAGGGGTCCTCTCCCTTCCGATTCGCAGGCCGAAGATCTCTTTACATCACAGCTCTCTCTCATGCCATGGAGCGGGAACAGCCAGGTGTCCTGCTGCCAAACACGAAGGGGCCTTGCCCGTCTGTCAGTAGGGGTTAGCTTTAGGGTTAGATGCCGCCACTGTATAGTTACAAACTTGTTACAAGTTCTAGTTATGTATATATATATTTGAATTAAAAAGTGCCTAATATTGGATAATATTAGCCCAGTAGTTAAATCGTTTATTGAATAAATGTGACCGCGACCGGTCTTTTCTCCCACAGAAAGTTGTTGTGTGTTATTTCTTAAAGGTGTTAAGTTAATTTAGAGAACGTATGACGAAATAGGTGGTTTGTCTCTTATTTGCTTTTTGGCCTCTCTATGGAGACTGTGACAAGCAAGAGGTATGTTTTTAACCATTGATATTAATTCATAACATATGCACATTTAATCATTTTATATCTTTATATTTTATTTTTACAATTAGTATTTTTAAACCTCAAACCATTTTATTGCAGTTTGTTCCTTAAACATGTGATTTTTACTATATTTTTTAGTTTTAATTAAATAATAATATTAAAAAGATGATTTTAATTTCTGAACAGAACATGTGTAAGTTTTTTAACTTGGAAAAAAGCCATGCAGTCACTCAATGCCACTCAGAACAGGTAAAAATGTGTTTTCAACAAGGTGTAGAATTTGAAAAGTTCACAGATCCTTTGAGAAACTGCCAAAGCAAGTTTTATGACAGTTTAACATAGTGGTGTGAATTGTTCCCAGACATGGCATAGAGAGTGTTTACATATGATTCAAATGCATAAAAAAAAAAAAGTAGATATATGCATTATCATGGCGTTAAAGAATGAATTTGAATGCGTTTGGATTTGAAAATCCCATGATAACCTATATATGTGCATTGCAATTCAGGTCTTAAAGTTCTATGTCTACGTATTTGTCTATGTATTTTTTATCTGATGTGTTTTATCATGTTTGTGTGCTCTAATGATGATAAAATTGTTTTTCATTTTTAAAGTTTTCAAACATAACACAACAGCTGAAGCGGAGGTGCAAAGATCAAACTCTGTTTTTATCAATGGGGGGATCTTACTGTTTGAAACAATTCTATAGAAAATACTTCTAAAATGGACATACAAGTACAAAAAGAAAGTACTGTAATTTGTTTATGCATTTTATGATTAACACATAGTTAAAATAAGCTACAATGCACTACTGGAAACTAGCTGAACATATCTGGTGAGCGAATGACAAGACGCACATGTGTATAACATGCCAGTCACTAACTTGCTCCTAGTAGTGCATTGTTGATCTTGAGGCTATCTAGGTTTGCTTTTCATCAAATGATAGAAAGAGAACAAAATACATTTTATAGTAATGGTCAATTGAAAAGTCTCTTAAAATTGCTTTTTTTATCGGAGCAATGAAAGTTGAATTTTAGTTATTGTGTCCCTTTAATCTTTTAACGCCGTTATGCTTTTCTATTCCATCACAATTACACTGAGTTTTAGTGCCGTTCTGACTAAATAGAACGTCATAACCAGAAGTGTGATTTCATCACTTATTATTTAAAGGGCCTCTGTTCAGCGAGTAGTCAGACGAGCTGGAATCAGGAACAAGGAGAACAGCAGAGTCGGGAACAAGCCAGGCATCAGGAACCAGGAGGGACGTCAGACAGCCAGGTAATACACAGGATGCAGTCAGTCAATAGGATTGAACTGGCATTCTATTGGCTGATTGGAACAGCCAATAGTATGCCAGCTCAATCCTACCGGCTGATTGGATCAGCCAATAGGATTGAAGTTCAATCCTATTGGCTGATTGCATCAGCCAATAGGATTTTTTCTACCTTAATTCTGATTGGCTGATAGAATTCTATCAGCCAATCGGAATTGAAGGGACACCATCTTGGATGATGTCATTTAAAGGAACCTTCATTCAGTCGTCGGACGAAGAAAGAAGAGGATGCTCCGCGTCGGATGTCTTGAAGATGAACCTGCTCCGCGCCGGATGGATGAAGATAGAAGATGCCATCTGGATGAAGACTTCTGCCGTCTGGAGGACCTCTTCTGCCCGGCTTGGATGAAGACTTCTACCCGTCTGGAGGACCACTTCGCCCGGCTTCGTTGAGGACTTCGGCCCGGTTGGGTGAAGACGTCTCAAGGTAGGGTGATCTTCAAGAGGTTAGTGTTATGTTTTTTTAAGGGGGGATTGGGTGGGTTTTAGAGTAGGGTTGGTTGTGTGGGTGGTGGGTTTTAATGTTGGGGGGGTATTTGTACTTTTTTTTTCCAGTTAAAAGAGCTGATTACTTTGGGGCAATGCCCCGCAAAAGGCCCTTTAAAGGGCTATTTGTAATTTAGTGTAAAGTAGGGCTTTTTTTTATTTTGGGGGGCTTTTTTATTTTGTTAGGGGGATTAGAGTAGGTGTAATTAGTTTAAAAATCTTGTAATTATTTTATTATTTTCTGTAATTTAGTGGGGGGGTTTTTGTACTTTAGATAAAAAAAAATTAATTGTAATTAATTGTATTTAGTTTAGTTAATTTATTTAATTATAGTGTAGTGTTAGGTGTAATTGTAACTTAGGTTAGGTTTTATTTTACAGGTACTTTTGTCTTTATTTTAACTAGGAAGTTATTAAATAGTTAATAACTATTTAATAACTATTGTACCTAGTTAAAATAAATACAAACTTGCCTGTAAAATAAGAATAAACCCTAAGATAGCTACAATGTAGCTATTAGTTATATTGTAGCTAGCTTAGGGTTTATTTTATAGGTAAGTATTTAGTTTTAAATAGGAATAATTTAGTTAATTATAGTAATTTTATTTAGATTTATTTAAATTATATTTCAATTAGGGGGGTTAGGGTTAGACTTAGGTTTAGGGGTTAATATGTTTATTATAGTGGTGGCGACGTTGTGGGCGGCAGATTAGGGGTTAATAAATGTAGTTAGGTTGCGGCGACATTGGGGGCGGCAGATTAGGGGTTAATAAATATAATGTAGGGTTTGGCGATGTTGGGGGCAGCAGATTAGGGGTTCATACATATAATGTAGGTGGCGGCGGTGTCCGGAGCGGCAGATTAGGGGTTAATAATATAATGTAGGTGTCGGCGATGTCGGGGGCGGCAGATTAGGGGTTAATAAGTGTAATATTAGGGGTGTTTAGACTTGGGGTTCATGTTAGGGTGTTAGGTGTAGACATAAATGTATTTCCCCATAGGAATCAATGGGGCTGCGTTAGAAGCTGAACGCTGCTTTTTTGCAGGTGTTAGGTTTTTTCAGCTGGCTCTCCCCCATTGATTCCTATTGGGAAATCGTGCACGAGCACGTTTTAGCAACTCATCGCTAACGTAAGCAGCGCTGGTATTGAGGTGAGATGTGGAGCAAAATGTTGCTCTTCGCTCACTTTTTTTGCGGCTAACGCCGGGTTTGTAAAATCCCGTAATACCAGCGCTGTCTGTAGGAGAGCAGTGAGCATAAATTGCTCGTTAGCACCTCACCCCTGTTAACGCAAAACTCATAATCTAGGTGTATATATATATATATATATATATATATGGAGTATAATGTGGAACCGATAGGAAGAGGCTAGGGTCTGGTCCCTGTGACACTTGTGGCAGGCCTGCGACTAACTCCCACAGAGTGTTCTTGTGTCACTACCCATAATCCAACAACATCCCTTTATCCAGACTGTAGCTCTCTGACGAGAAAACAGGACCTTAAATCGGTCTGAGAACCCTTCTCATAAACCCCTGGAGCAGCTTCCTTCTTCGCCTTCCTCCAGCGAAGGCAAAGACAAAACTAGTTTCCAGAAAGGTGGTAGGGGTTTTAAGGGCACTTGGATCGTTGCCTCCTCCTTGTGGGCAGTAGTATAGTGGACTTTCACCACCTTTATAAAAGAAAATACATTTTTAAGAAGTCATTGAAACACCCATATTATTAGATGAGACGCAAAATCTCTTGGGTGAGAAAGAAGAGGTTTATTTTCATGAAGAACAATGAAGGTCAAGGAATGTGAGCTATACGGACCGAATGTTAATGCCGTAGAGATATGTTGTTAAATTATTGAAAGGTTTAGTGTTTATTTCAATTATATTGTACATAGCTTTGTATGTAGCTGTAATTGCAGACATCTTTTGTCATTAACCTTATATAGCTATTTAAATGGAAATGTTTATAATCCCTTGTCGGATACTTTTATCAGGATTGTGTAAGTGTGTATGTGTGTTTAGCTTAAGTCATTATGACTAATGCCACATTTTTTGATTCATGGTGTGAATTCAGATTTATACAGCAATGGTGCTAGTAGATAAAAGAATATTTCTCATTCCTTCACTTAGCCTAGAAGCTCCAGCGGTTCTAGCATCATGTACAACCTTATTTGCTGGCATTAAAACAATCTGGTTCAGACATGTTTATTGGGCTATGTAGTTATAGAACTTTATGAATGTGCTGTTAAGGAGTTATTGAATGCAGTATGCTATGTGACATAAAACTATATGAGACTGTGTGCCTAAAATGGATAACACTGCAACAAAATTGGTATTACATCTTTTCTTCTGTCCTTTACATTTACCCATACAATGTAAAACCAGAGTAGATATAGCAGACTCCTCTTCATGCTTTTTTTAATTAAAATTACCATATTTTTAGATACAGAACTCGTATTCCTTACACTACATTTATGATAAACATTATGTAAACAGGATTAGAAGACTGTACCATATATGATGAATTAAAGGTGTTGGGTCAATAACTGACCTTTATCTGTTACAAGAGAAATATATAAGACACTTTGGGCTAGATTACAAGTGGATCGCTAACTACCGCTTGCACTAGAGTGATAATTGCGCTAACGGTAAGCCTTTTGCACTTGACGGGTTGCACTTGTATTAGAAGTTACATTTTTAGCACAAGCGGTTACCCGACTAGAGCAAAAATACCATATTGCATGCACTTTGACTTAGTCCCCTATAGAAGTCAATGGAGCCAAAAAAAGTTGAAAAAAAAACTAACACCCGATTCTCTCGCACAAACACCATGACGTATTCTCATTCTCGCTAACCCGACATGAAAATATGAATATTTAATATTCCAATGTTGTTTTCGTAACAGAATATTTTCGATTTATTCATAAATAAATATTTATTTATATATCTGATGGTTTTTAAACAAATATATACGGTATTTATAGCTATATATCTATATGATTATATATACAGGGAGTGCAGAATTATTAGGCAAGTTGTATTTTTGAGGATTAATTTTATTATTGAACAACAACCATGTTCTCAATGAACCCAAAAAACTAATTAATATCAAAGCTGAATAGTTTTGGAAGTAGTTTTTAGTTTGTTTTTAGTTA
This sequence comes from Bombina bombina, assembly GCF_027579735.1. NCBI lineage: Eukaryota > Metazoa > Chordata > Amphibia > Anura > Bombinatoridae > Bombina > Bombina bombina. The sequence goes on from NC_069501.1 coordinate 280,026,353, forward strand.
TAGCTATTTTAGGGGGATATCTGTGTGTGCAGGTGACTATTACTGTGCATAATTATTAGGCAACTTAACAAAAAACAAATTTATACCCATTTCAATTATTTATTTTTACCAGTGAAACCAATATAACATCTCAACATTCACAAATATACATTTCTGACATTCAAAAACACAACAAAAACAAATCAGTGACCAATATAGCCACCTTTCTTTGCAAGGACACTCAAAAGCCTGCTATCCATGGATTCTGTCAGTGTTTTGATCTGTTCACCATCAACATTGCGTGCAGCAGCAACCACAGCCTCCCAGACACTGTTCAGAGAGGTGTACTGTTTTCCCTCCTTGTAAATCTCACATTTGATGATGGACCACAGGTTCTCAATGGGGTTCAGATCAGGTGACCAAGGAGGCCATGTCATTAGATTTTCTTCTTTTATACCCTTTCTTGCCAGCCACGCTGTGGAGTACTTGGACGCGTGTGATGGAGCATTGTCCTGCATGAAAATCATGTTTTTCTTGAAGGATGCAGACTTCTTCCTGTACCACTGTTTGAAGAAGGTGTCTTCCAGAAACTGGCAGTAGGACTGGGAGTTGAGCTTGACTCCATCCTCAACCCGAAAAGGCCCCACAAGCTCATCTTTGATGATACCAGCCCAAACCAGTACTCCACCTCCACCTTGCTGGCGTCTGAGTCGGACTGGAGCTCTCTGCCCTTTACCAATCCAGCCACGGGCCCATCCATCTGGCCCATCAAGACTCACTCTCATTTCATCAGTCCATAAAACCTTAGAAAAATCAGTCTTGAGATATTTCTTGGCCCAGTCTTGACGTTTCAGCTTGTGTGTCTTGTTCAGTGGTGGTCGTCTTTCAGCCTTTCTTACCTTGGCCATGTCTCTGAGTATTGAACACCTTGTGCTTTTGGGCACTCCAGTGATGTTGCAGCTCTGAAATATGGCCAAACTGGTGGCAAGTGGCATCTTGGCAGCTGCACGCTTGACTTTTCTCAGTTCATGGGCAGTTATTTTGCACCTTGGTTTTTCCGCACGCTTCTTGCGACCCTGTTGACTATTTTGAATGAAACGCTTGATTGTTCGATGATCACGCTTCAGAAGCTTTGCAATTTTAAGAGTGCTGCATCCCTCTGCAAGATATCTCACTATTTTTGACTTTTCTGAGCCTGTCAAGTCCTTCTTTTGACCCATTTTGCCAAAGGAAAGGAAGTTGCCTAATAATTATGCACACCTGATATAGGGTGTTGATGTCATTAGACCACACCCCTTCTCATTACAGAGATGCACATAACCTAATATGCTTAATTGGTAGTAGGCTTTCGAGCCTATACAGCTTGGAGTAAGACAACATGCATAAAGAGGATGATGTGGTCAAAATACTCATTTGCCTAATAATTCTGCACTCCCTGTATGTATAGATATATACAGATATATATCGGAATATCTATTTATAAATACTTAGAACATATTGTGCTATGTGCATAACATTGCAATGTGAAATATTTTTAGTATATACATAGTTAAACATATCTACAGTATATGCATACAAATACATCATTAGACATGTATCTGTATGTATCTCTAAGTTAGAGCCATTTTGCTGCTTTTTTTTTTCTAACACCTGAAATCTCATATGTTTGATCCCTTATAACTTTTGTGTGCAATATTTTTTTTTAAATGTTTTTAGCCAGTTTTAATATGAGTGTAACTGTACTTTGTAATGTATTTTTGTTGTGTTTTGTGCAGCTTTTTATTTTTTCGGAAACCAGTTAACCACAGCTCTGAGATTGTGGTAAGGATTCTCGCGTAAATCAAGATTGCGCAAGCGAAATCGTGTTTTCGCCACACTTGTAATATTAGCGCAATGAAAAATGCTTGCGGAAACACGATAAATATAGCCCTTTATTTTTAAAAGCTGAGGACACTTTTATTAATGAATCGCTAGTATTAGAGGGAATCAGTTTTGTTGTACTTTTATTACATACTAAGCGATAAGCCCAGAGGGCAGTCTATGTTTAAAAAAATACAAACCCCTGTGGCAAACCTAGCCACTTCTGGACTATAATGTAAGAAAAGTTGTCTATAGGCTGTATTGTGTGCTATGTAGATGTGACAGACCCTTCTGTCAGTACTGAAGGAGTTAACTGTGTTCAGCTTTAAGAAGCTATTGTGTACTGTCATTAAAGTTAGTGATAAACAGTCCATTGTTTAATCACCCTCAGAGAGCAGACGCCTAGGTGATAAGAAAAGCCAAATGTGTCTTGTGTTTAAGTTGTTATCTGCCTAAGTAAAGTAATGTGATTCTATTGTGGCCTGTCCAAGGGTGTGATCCCTCCATCGAATGTACAACATTCTTTCAACCCCCCATCTGGGCGGTCAGACCTGCATAAATACTAGGCATAGCCTTTTAATAAATATCATTCTGTTTTAAACCTGAAAACTGGCTGGGTCGTGAGTTATTGACTCCCAAACTGTGTTTCGTCCGGTTATTGTGAGTATTTTAATATTGCTCTCCGCTACAATTGGTGGCAAGAGTTGGGATCCGACCTTACAGCTGAAAAGCGCAATTCGTGCAATTGTAACTGCCGAATAAGAAAAGGGAATGGCAAGCAGAATACAGCGAAAGAACCGACTACCGAAGTGAATGGAGACGGATTATTCTAAGCTAAAGAGACAAACGTTAAAGGAACTGCTAGAAGCCAGGGGAAAGATAGCCAGCAGCAAACCCAAGGCTATATTAATTTCCGAGCTGATGGAGGGAGACAGAGCTCGCAGCACTATGCCTCCAGCAGCCATGGAGGAGACCCTATACCAGAGGGAAATGAGGACCAGGCTGGAATTTTTACCCCAACCTGTACCACAGGACATGCTATCCGTGGTAATGGCAGATGTGCAGGAGTACATGATGGCACACAGTCCGCGGAATGCATCCTCCCGAGCAGAATCCATTTCGGAAGCACTCAGTAACCCAGTAAGACCCAAAATCCCATACCATGCCTTTAAAATGTTTTGTGAGGAGAAGGATGAGATCGATGGGTATTTACAGGATTTTGAGAGACTGTGCGAGTTACATGATTTGGAGCAGTCCGTATGGGTGCTGGTGCTAACAGGCAAGCTAGCCGGTAGGGCAGCGGAAGCGTATCGCGCTGTACCCAGGGAGGACAGCAAGGATTACGCTAAAGTGAAGAGAGCAATCTTGGAAAGATATGCCATTACCCCAGAGGCATACCGGCGCAAGTTTAGAGGCCTGCGCAAGCCAGAAAGAGATTCCCATGCAGAGTGGGCCCACAAGCTGGATCAAGCATCTCAGGGGTGGATACAGGCCAGCCAAGCTACCACCATGGAAGAATTGCGACAACTGATGCTGTTGGAGCAATTCTTTAACGGCTTGTCCCCAGAAGCCCAAGAATGGGTGAGAGATCGAAAACCATTCACCTTAACCGAAGCAGCCAGATTAGCAGACCAGCATTTTGATGCCAGGAGGCACCATGGACTACTACCTAAGATGTACGCTCGACCCACGGAACAACCCAGTCCTCTACAGCCTAACAACCCCACAGCGGCACCGTTTCGCCCAGCCCCAGGGAATCCACCACCCCCCTCACAATACAATGGACGGGCGAATATACAATGCCACACCTGCAAGCAGTGGGGACATATGGCACGTGAGTGCACCCAAAATCGGAGCAGACAAGCTTGGAACCAGGTCAGACAGAACCTGGCCCCAAGGGCGGCTGCTCACCATTACCAAACGGAGCCAGCCGCTCATGAGGTGTTGAACACCCCAGCCGGGGAACCCCTGGGAATTCTGCATGAGGTGATGTCGGTCCGGGCCACCGATAACCGGCAACATCACCGTCAGCTGGTGACCGTGGAGGGGAAGGAGGTCCAGAGACTTCGGGATTCGGGAGCTACTTTAACCCTGATAGCTCCCCATTTGGTGCCAGATACAGCACACACTGGTGGATCCGTGGCAGTACGAGTGGCAGGGGGAGCAGTATACCGATTGCCCACTGCTAAGATTCATTTGGATTGGGGTGCGGGGGAGGGCATGGTAGAGGTGGGCTTAATGCAAAACCTACCAGCGGATGTTGTACTGGGGAATGACCTCTGCTTTTGTACCTCAGGCTCCACATCAGGAGGTCCACCCAGTAACCACCCGGCAGCAGGCACGCACCACGGCCCCACCAGCTCACAACAAGGCTCAGGTAAGAGACCATGACACCCCCTTGACACGTATGACCTGGGATACCCCCACCCAATTTGAGGCAGAGGTGAAAGCTGACCCCACGCTGCAGGTATACTGGGATAAAGGGAACACCGATCAGGCTGGGTTAGAGGGGGAGCGGTACATCTGGGAGAAAGGGTTATTGTACTGCATAGCCGAATGGGGGGTAGGCAGAGCAGTCACCATGACCACTAAGCAACTGGTAGTACCCCAGAAGTATAGGCAGGAGCTGCTCAGGATAGCTCATGACATTCCCCTGTCAGGCCACCTGGGAATGACCCGCACCCGCTACAGATTGACCCACGCCTTTTTCTGGCCTGGGATCTCTAAAGATGTACGGCAATATTGCACCTCCTGTGACGTGTGCCATCGAGTAGGCAAACGAGGTGACCGCCATAAGGCTAAATTATGCCCGTTACCCATTATTGAGGAACCCTTTAGCAGGGTAGCAGTAGATATCGTAGGGCCTCTACCCAAGCCCAGTCCCTCCGGGAAGAGGTACATTTTAACCGTAGTGGACTATGCCACTAGGTACCCCGAGGCCATTGCTCTCTCCAACATCCATGCAGAGACGGTAGCTAAAGCCTTAATAAAAATATTTTCCCGGGTAGGGTTCCCCCAGGAGATAATATCAGATAGGGGCACCCAGTTTACCGCAGAGGTAACACAACAACTTTGGAGGGTATGTGGTGTTAAACCCATAATTAACTCAGCCTACCATCCCCAGTCCAATGAGTTATGTGAGAGATTTAATGGGACGCCAAAACAGATGCTCCGTACATTTGGCGAGACTCATAAGGACTGGGAGCGCTACCTACCCCATCTGCTTTTCGCATATAGGGAGGTACCCCAAGAGTCGACAGGTTTTTCCCCCTTCGAATTGCTATTTGGGAGAAGGGTGCGGGGGCCATTAAACCTCATTAGGGAGCATTGGGAGGGAGAGAGTAGCCCCGATGGTAACCCCATTGTATCTTACGTGCTGGAGTTCAGGGACCGACTGGAGGCATTAACCCAGGCTGTACGCACCAACCTCCAGGCGGCTCAACAACGCCAGCGCCGCTGGTACGATAGGGGAGCCAGGGACCGCAGCTTTCAAGTGGGGCAGAAAGTTTTAATTTTAAAACCTGTACGCACCGACAAGCTGCAGGCCGTCTGGCAAGGCCCATACCAGGTAGTAGAGCAGCGATGCGACACTACCTATGTGATTGGCCCCTGCTCAGGGGTAGGGAAGCGACGCATGCTTCATGTGAACATGCTCAAACCCTACCATGAGAGGATAGAGGACGTGGCGGCAATATGCGCCTCGGCCTCTGAGGATCAGGAGAATCTGCCTCTACCTGACCTATTAGAATCAGAGGACCAGATAGAGCCCTCCAAGGGCGTTCAGCTGGGGGAGCGGCTAAGCCCTTCGGAGCGTGCCCAAGTACAGGAGTTGATAGTAGCTAAAGGGGCTATCTTCTCCCATTTACCTGGGTACACTCCGCTGGCCACTCACCGAGTTGAAACCCCAGGACAGCTACCTATGGGGCAGACCCCGTATCGTGTCCCTGAAGCAGTCAAGGCACATATGAAGGCAGAAATTGACGAGATGTTGCAACTAGGGGTTATCGAACCTTCAGACAGCCCCTGGGCATCGCCAGTAGTGTTGGTACCCAAGAAAGACGGCACCACACGCTTCTGCGTCGACTACCGGAGGCTAAATGACAAAACGGTGTCTGATGCCTATCCGATGCCCCGGATAGACGAGTTGCTTGATAAAATGGCTAGGGGGCAGTATCTTACGACCATAGACTTATGCAAGGGATACTGGCAAATTCCGCTAGCCGATGACGCCATCCCCAAGTCGGCGTTTGTCACCCAGTTTGGCCTGTACCAATTTCGGGTCATGCCTTTCGGGATGAAGAACGCTCCGGCGACCTTTCAAAGGATGGTAGATCGGCTACTGGACGGGTTCCAGGAGTATGCCTGTGCATACCTGGACGATATTGCCATATATAGCCAGAACTGGGCAGAACACCTACAGCATATAGGAGCGGTTATTGACCGTATAGGGGAGGCAGGGCTGACCCTGAAACCTAGTAAGTGCCATATCGGGATGGCAGAGGTGCAGTATTTAGGTCACCGGGTGGGGAGCGGGCACCAGAAACCCGAACCGGCCAAAATTGAAGCTGTATCCAAGTGGCCCACCCCTAGGACCAAGACCCAAGTACTGGCATTTCTAGGTACGGCGGGGTACTACAGAAAGTTCGTGTCCAATTATAGTGCCCTAGCCAAACCCCTGACTGACTTGACACGTAAGAACCTTCCCCGACAGGTTACTTGGGCCCCAGAGTGTGAGCAGGCATTCCAACAACTAAAGACGGCTCTAACTAATGCACCTGTACTTGCTGCACCCGATCCAACTGAAAGATTTCTTGTTCACACAGACGCTTCGATGTTTGGAGTGGGGGAAGTGCTGAGCCAAGTTGGAGCAGATGGCGGAGAACACCCCGTAGCTTACTTGAGCCGAAAGTTGTTGCCCCGTGAAGTAAGCTACGCCGCCATCGAAAAAGAATGCCTGGCCGTGGTGTGGGCCCTCAAAAAGTTGCAGCCGTACCTGTATGGACAACCTTTTTCCTTACTCACAGATCACAACCCGTTGCTGTGGCTGAACCGTGTGGCCGGGGACAATGCCAGGCTGCTGCGCTGGAGTTTGGCACTGCAGCCCTTCGACTTTACCATCCATTACCGCCCAGGGAAACAAAACGGTAACGCTGACGGGTTGTCCAGACAAACTGAACTTGAAAAGTGATCTGTGAGTACTTCCCCGGACATCCCCAAGCCGATCCGTTGGGATCAGACTGTGTATGCCGGCTTGGTTCTGGGGGAGCATTGTGGCAAACCTAGCCACTTCTGGACTATAATGTAAGAAAGGTTGTCTATAGGCTGTATTGTGTGCTATGTAGATGTGACAGACCCTTCTGTCAGTACTGAAGGAGTTAACTGTGTTCAGCTTTAAGAAGCTATTGTGTACTGTCATTAAAGTTAGTGATAAACAGTCCATTGTTTAATCACCCTCAGAGAGCAGACGCCTAGGTGATAAGAAAAGCCAAATGTGTCTTGTGTTTAAGTTGTTATCTGCCTAAGTAAAGTAATGTGATTCTATTGTGGCCTGTTCAAGGGTGTGGTCCCTCCATCTAATGTACAACATTCTTTCAACCCCCCATCTGGGGAGTCAGACCTGCATAAATACTAGGCATAGCCTTTTAATAAATATCATTCTGTTTTAAACCTGAAAACTGGCTGGGTCGTGAGTTATTGACTCCCAAACTGTGTTTCGTCCGGTTATTGGGAGTATTTTAATATTGCTCTCCGCTACACCCCCAAGCTAATTTTACTAAAAATAAAAAATTACAGAAAAAAATAAACAAAGGTATCCAAAATAAAAAAATAAACCTAAACTAATACCCCTATAAAAATAAAAAATCCCCCAAAATAAAAACACCCCCTAATCTAATACTAAACTACCAATAGCCCTTAAAAGGGCCTTTTGTAGGGCATTGCAAAATAACCCCCCCGAAATAAAAAAACTAACACTAGAAAACCTAAACTATCCATTGCCCCTAACAGGGCATTTGTATGGGCATTGCCCTTAAATGGACATTCAGCTCTTTTACTGCCCTTAAAAGGGCAATCAGCTCCTTTACAGCTTATTAAATCCATAATCTTAAAAATAAAAAAATCCCCAAAAATAAAAAAAAATCCTAAAACTAAGCCCCAAATAGGCACTCACCGTTCCTGAAGTCCAGCAGAGAAGGTCTTTTTACAGGTGGCTCGATCATCTTCTATCTTCATCCTGTGCGAAGGCAGCATGGAGTGGAGGTGTGGAGCAGTCTTCTCCGATGTGCGGATCAGGAGTGGCGGTCCTCAGCGGCGGTGATCCTCAGCGGCGTGGAGGCTCCTCTTCATCCGATCCCCGGCGTACATTAAAAATTGAATGGAAGGGGGGGCATGTCCGGACCAGTGCTGAAGATGGCCGCAAAATTTAGAGCTCTGCTCAACAGGTTCTCAATTAATCATGAAATCCATCACAATTTGTCTCATCCAGCATAGATATTTACCTCAATGCACAGAGGAGACCACATAACACCTGGCGTTATCTTTGTTATGACTTATGGGCCCTACCAGACTGAACCGCTAGAATTTTTCCTTTGGTGGCCCTACAGGGGAGAAAAATAAGAAAAAGAAATAAGCTCAGTACCCCCCAGCAAACCGGGTATATAGAGAATTCTTATTTCTCCATATTAGCCCTCTTCTGAAATAAAGGAAGCATAGGTCGACGCTCCATATTCCATAATGGATATTCAAGATTTCTACTCGACACTTGCAACTCTCCTAAATGAGTTTGAGATCAAAATGGAGGATCAGTTTAAGAGCCTTAGCCGATCGATGAAGCCGTGTGACATTGCGAGAGGAGAAACTGTATCTACATATCTACCTACAGAGGAACAGCAAGTTGATGCTCCTCTAAGTTCTGCCCCACCACCCTTACCCTTGTCACTGACACCCCATGGAGAACCCCAACGAGACCCAGAGGAGTCGGTACATATTGATTTGACCTACCGCGTGGTTCGCGGCGAGTGGCTTGTTTTTGAAGAGCCCTGAGGATACACGTGAGGAGACCTCCTCCACAAGATGGCCCTCGGTAACTACAGCTTCGATCAGCATGATTCTGAGCTGCTCCCCAAATGAGACCAATTCGGTCTGGCTCCCGGGTCCTGAGAGAGGAGGTGCAGCTGACTCCCTAGCGCATAGTCTTAACCCAGGGCAGCCAGAACAATGGGCTCACAAGATTACCGGAACGGACTGCTCTCCGTGCACAGAGACTCACCATAAATATATGCAATGGAGACAGCCTGGCCTGAACCTCCTGTTGACTGGGGGTCCCTTCTCAGCTAGTGAAGAACGGATCGAGCAACCTTCAGCCATTTATCCCAGGAGAGAGCCAAACCGGAATGTCTATGCTTTTGTCAGTACAGGTGTGGGGTAAATAGCATAGACACTCAGGGGAGGACTGATGCAAAGAAAATGTTCATACTTTGGCTAACTCTCTATGCATGAATCCTTTGCTTAACTAATTTTAATTATAAATGTACACAACTAGCTCTCATTTTGCCTATTACGTTTAGAAGAGACTGACTCCAGATGTCTCTATAGTTCTTTTATTTCTCTGTGATAGATCTCACAGTATAGTTACTTGAAAGTTACGCAGGAGTTAATGTCTGACTACTTGATAACTGGGGTATGTTACCTTTCCATAATTCCTGTCATGGATTCAGCACTCCTGAGAACTCAAGAGCTAGCAATTTCATGCTGACAGTATGTTGAGTGATATTGTATATTGAGCTCCTATTTAATTTCTCCTGCTGCGATGTTACATAGCTTTTTATTGTTGATGTTGGAGACTTGTACTATATAATTGTATACATTGACTGACTATGATTCAGTTAGCATATGCTGCCTACTACCTATTAGTTAAGATGTGTTGACATTTTTTTTTTTTTTTTGCTGTTCTCCTGATACTTTCATCTTATATAGCAGAGGGGCGCTAGGACTAGTATACAGTTAGTTCATAAAGACTACATACACAGATGTAGCTAATGTCCTTATAACAGATTAACACAAATGCAGCTTGTGATCTCCCTAGACAATTGCTATATGTATTTAGTTTATCACATATGTACATTATCATAGTATACGGGTAGGGACAGATAATCTAGCCAATGCAGTGGAATCAGAACCCACTCTATGTTAATTGCTATCTAGATGTATATGTTTTCCTCACTGTGTATAAGGGTTGAATGGTGCTTCTACTCAGCGCTTAGATATTGGCCCTGTAATCTTCTCAGGAACCTTAGTAATCTACTGCTATCCTAATTAATATCACTGATGTCCAGCGGTCAGCTTAGCCCAGCATTCTTACTCTACTCAACAGTAATAGCCAAGTCTTTGGTACATATACTAAATTAGTCCCTAACTAGAAGGAATGAGATTATTTCTCTTCTCTATACATATATACAGACTCACCCTAGAGAAAGCCATATATCCTCTATATGACCATATGTCTGGCATGTAAGAGGCCCACTAGGAGCCTATTCCCTATACCCTAGGCACATACTTAAAAGATATCAATACATGGTTTATTAGCTATACTAATGCATCCTTTAGGACTTTGTGTCATTCTGAGAATGTGCTGTTGATCGTGGGTGTACTGGTATCTCTCTTTGTTCAACTTCCCCAATTGTTACACTGCATTAGTTGCTATAACAACTTACTTATCCTAATATGTAAGCATCTAATTTATTTCTGCATATCTAAACTGCACATGATTCCAAAATTATAGTTAGATACCTTTCTAAATATCCATACATGTGTGAATATGTTTATGTATATGAATGTATATGTCGGTTGAGGCCCGAGAAACTATTCTGTATAATATTTATATTTCTAGATAATTGTTCTCTCTAGGCTGCAGATATTATTAAGACAAGTTGCCTATTTCCGTTGGACCCCTCTCCTCCCTTTCCCACTGGTACTTATTGCCTGCGGGTCATACTCCTACTCCTTTTACCCACATCGCCTATAGCTGGCATTTCCCCAGGAGAGGGGCTCATTCAACTTATGTCCTCTTCTTTTTATTTATAACATAGTCTCATAAGAACTGCCATCTTATAGTGCCATTATTATATCCAAAAATTCTAAGGTCCGTGAGTATTTGTTTATAGTATATTTTCGCAGACACTGCCCTCCCATCCCCTATTATCAAACCTAGGCCTAGGCCTGGGCTCTTATTGTTGCATTTATATCTTATTGCTAATGCCCCCCCCCCCTATATAGGTTATTGCGCATGTGAAATCCTATTACAAGAGATAAAGCCCTAATCTCATTCTCCTCTTCAAGGAGCACCCAAACGTTTGAGATGAAGGTGTCAAGAATTTATGGCTTGCCTTGTCTATTAGAACAATGTTATTATAGTACTGTATATATTTTATTTCTGCTTCATTCTAAAATATATCACTGTAAATGTATATTTTCTGTGGTTATCATTCTCAGTACCCTACTGTTTCCTATATCAGTTGGCTCACGGGTAGCCATCGAATTAACCACTGTTAAATGCTATTCAAAATGTTATAAAATGAGATTCTCAAGTTATTGATAACTAAGTACTGTACAATTATCACTTGTTGTTATAGGTGACTCAACGGTCAATTATGTATCCACTACGTGGTAACAGCTTTCCTTGTTCATGTATAGTACCTGTTATGTTATTTTGCTGACTTTTATGTCTCAAGAATCTCAATTAAAAAATTATTTAAAAAAAAAAAAAAAATTGAATGGAAGGTACCACAATCAATTTGGGGTACCTTGCATTCCTATTGGCTGAAATTTTTAAATCAGCCAATAGGATTAGAGCTACTCAAATCCTATTGGCTGTTCAAATCAGCCAATAAGATTTCAGTAGCTCTCATCCTATTGGCTGATTTCAAAATTTTAGCCAATAGGAATGCAAGGTACCCCAATAAATATGGGGTATCTTGCATTCAATCGCCGCCGCTGAGTATCCGTGCATCGGGGAAACCAACTCCGCACCTCCGCTCCGTGCCGCCTTTGATCTGGATGAAGTAGAAGATGATGGAGCCGCCTGGAAGAAGACCTTCTCCGCTGGACTTCAGGAATGGTGAGTACCTATTTGGGGCATATTTTTAGGATTTTTTTTTTTTTTTTTTAAGATTAGGGATTTAATGGGCTGTAAAAAAAGTTGAGTTAAGGGCAGTAAAAGAGCTGAATGCCATTTTAAGGGCAATGCCTATACAAATGCCCCTTTAGGGGCAATGGGTAGTTTAGGTTTTTTTAGTGTTAGGTTTTTTTATTTTGGGGGTTTGGTGGGTTTTTACTGTTAGGGGGGAATTAGTATTTTTTAAATGTAAAAGAGCTGTTTAACTTAGGACAATGCCCTACAAAAGGCCCTTCAAAGGGCTATTGGTAGTTTAGTTTAGATTAGGAGGTGTTTTTATTTTGAGGGGGGGGGGTTATTTTCATAGGGATTAGGTTTATTTTTTTTTTAATTTTATTTTTTTTTTTCTGTAATTTTAGATTTTTTTATTTTTTGTAATTTTAGATTATTTATTTTTGTAATTTAATGTTAGGTTTTATTATTTTAAGTGTAACTTAGTATTGGGGTTAATTTAGGGGGTGTTAGGTTAGGGGCTTAATAAGTAAATTAGTTATTTGCGTTGTGGGGGGTTGGCGGTTTAGGAGTTAATAGGTTAATTAAGTTTATTGCAATGTGGGTGTTTGGTGGTTTTGGGGTTAATAGGTTAATTAGGTTTATTGCGATGTGGGGGGTTGGTGGTTTATGGGGTTAATATTTTAATTATGTTATTTGCGGATTAGGGGTTAATTACTTTATTATTTTGCGATGTGGGGGTTGACGATTTTGTTGTTTTTTAATACTTCGTGCAGGAGGTTAGTTTTTTTTTGTTATACTTCGTGATGGCGGTTAGGTTTTTTTTTATTTCTTGCGGGCGGTTACGTGTTTTTTTTTATGTTTCATGTGGGCGAGTGCGTGTTTTTTTTTAAGTCTTCGTTTGCCTATGCTGCATCCAGGTGGTTTCCGAAAATGGCAGGGTGGTGACTCTGCCATTTTTTAAATTAAACTGGGATGCAGCTTCGCTGCATCAAGGTGGATTCTTTTGGCTGCGCGCGCAGCCAACATTCTTTTGGCTGCCTGCCGCAGCCAACATTCCTTTGAGGATGCGTGCGCAACTGGCGATGGCGACAGAAGCGCTACAAACACGATTATAGTATAGATGGGCTGTGTTCTAGATCAAGGTTCTTTAAACTTTATTTCTGAAGACCCAGTGCCATGGTACCACATACCTTCGCGACCCTATATTTATGCTTGGTCTGACAAGGTATTATATAAGAAAATAGCTGCAATATTTGGCAAATTGACTAAAATGTGCATACTTTTCCCCTGATTTTAGCCAAATTTTAAAGTTTTGTAGAAGGTGATAGCACATACACACTCAACACAGAAACACAAAACACACACACTCTCATACAACACACACACCCTCATACAACACACACACTTTCAGACAGCACACATACCACACACACTCTCATACAACACACACACCCTCATACAACACACACACTTTCATACAGCACACACACCACACACTCTCATACAACACACACACTCTCATACAACACACACACCCTCATACAGCACACACACACTTTCATACAACACACACTATCATACAACACACACACTTGCATACAACACACACACCACACACACTTTCATACAACACACACACCACACACACTTTCATACAACACACACACCCACTGTCATACACACACTCAACACAGAAACACAAAATACACACACTCTCATACAACACACACACTCTCATACAACACACACCACACACACTCTCCTACAACACACACACAAGCCATGACCCGGTAAACCTGGTGTTGCAACCCAGTAATGGGTCCCCGACCCGTAGTTTGAAGAACCCTGTTCTAGATGTCTGACAAAGTTAACAGATTCAATACTACAAATCCTACAAAGAAGTTGTTACATGGGTAAGAGCATCAATAAAAGCAAAACAAAACATTTATTTTAAATTACTATATCTTCCAAAAGGGAAAGAAGATCCAGTAATAATACAGACTTTATTTCTATAGTGATATTATTATGTCTAAACTGGTCTAATCCATAAATTACACGTTGTGGCAATAAAAGAAAAACAGCTGCCTGGCAACTTCTCAAGAAACCAGCTGTTGATAGGTAGGCAGAGGCTATGATTTTAGCACAATACATAACTCCTTTCTATATTTGGTGGGGGTTATTATGCTACAAACATAGATTAGCAGTAGCCATCTTCTGTAATCTTATATGAATGTGTCACAAAGTCATAAGTAGCAGGGCCACTTACTGATTGAATAGCAAATCATTCCTCTATGTGTGCATATAAACATCACTAGTCAGGAGCTAAAAGTTACTAGTCCACTTCATTTTAATGACAGGGAAAAAGTCTAACCTGCTGCAATTTCTTACTCATCCAGGACTAGTGGAGAAGTTTAAATTTAAATCCCTGTATGTAAATATAATCCCCCTGGAGATGCCTATTCAGATTAGAACCTTTTGGATCTAACTATATTTTCCCGATGAAGTGTAAGCTTAAAGGGACGTGAAACCCAATTTTTTTTCTTTCATGATTCAGATAGAGAATACAATTTTAAACAACTTTCCAATTTACTTACATTAGCTAATTTGCTTAATTCAGTAAGTATCCTTTGTTGAAGGAGCAGCTATGCTCTACTGGGAGCCAATAACATGAGGCATATATGTTCAGCCACCAATCAGCAGCTCCTGATCCTACCTAGGTATTATTTTCAACAAAGGATACCAATAGCACAAAACAAATTAGATGATAGAAGTAAATTGGAAAGCTATTTAAAATCACATACTCACATACTCATACATTTTTGAACGTCCTTACACCACTTCTATTGGAAGTTTTGTTCCATGAATCAACCACTATTCCTATAAAGAAGTGATTCTACAAATAACCCCAGAACCTCCTACCCTCCAGCTTTAGATCATGGCACTTGTTCTGGTGCGTATATTTTCTGTGAAAACTATTCTTTCATCCTTAGTTTTATTATATCACCTCTTTTTTATTAGAAAAGTAAGTATTTCCTAGTAAGTTATATATTTTGATGATGTACCATTTTAGTAAGTAGCCCATATGGCTTGTGAATACTCAGTTAATCTGGGAACTATTTGATATTACATTCCTTCTAATACTTAAATGATTACTCTCTCCACAATAATTCATTTTACTTTTGGAATCAGCTACTCCAAGTTCAGAACAAGTTTCCTGTACTGTCGGCTACTTGGTACCTCTTTGCTTGCCAAACACTAAAAGTTTCTGCTTAGGCAGGTAGTTAAATTCAGCGTTCAGACTCCCTTCCCTTGTCTCCTACATCCCTCTTTGCCAGCTGCTGGAAGTCTGCTTACTAGCCCAGGTTAAAAACATCAACACCCCCCTCCTATCTCTCAAGGCACAGATTGTCGGTACTTCTGATTCCTGGCGCCTGTGGGAAGAGGGAGCTGTGAAATTCTAGCACCTCCACCCCTCCTGCTTCCTTCCCTCACCCCCTGGTTTGTGTTGGCAGGTAACCTCAGGCCTATGATTTTACTGGCTCACAGACTGTGGCCCATGCGATGAAAAGCTTTTCTGTCCCAGCTCTAGCAAAAAGCCACAGGCTGGCCTGTGAACACAGTCTGCTCTTCTTTTGCATCCTGAATGAAACTTTTCAGAGAGGTCGATTTATAGCCCTGATAATGCAATGCCTAATGGAAAAGGGCACAAGGGCAAAGCCATAGAATAAACACTAATTCCTTGTTATTGGCAGTCATTGAAACAACATTAATAGACAGTCATGCAATTAGTAAATGAACACCGAGAACATAGGTCATATAAACTAACTTCATTTTTTATTATCTGATTAGTAGTAAATTAGTCATTGTGAGTTGTTGTTTTTTTACTTATTATCTTTGGACTGGCTCCCTCTGCTTCTTGTATTTCTTTTTGTCTGTTTTATGTATCTCTATTTCTTTTTTGTTTTATCATAAATCAGTATCATTATTTACCCTTACTCAATTTACAAATAAATATGAATAATTATGACAGTGAGATATAAAACTGCATTTTAAATGGGTAATGTGAGTTGTTTTCAGTTAAAATCTATTTGCTAAATGTGCAACAGATTTATGTTTACAGATGTGGCACAATTCTGGTTAGAAAATTAGTTCTAGGCATTAAAAATTATATTAATAATACAAAATATCAGCCAATAGGATTTTTCCTACCTTAATTCCGATTGGCTGATAGAATTCTATCAGCCAATCGGAATTAAAGGGATGCCATCTTGGATGACGTCATTTAAAGGAATATTCATTCGTCGGGTAGTCGTCGGCCTGAAAGGATGCTCCGCGTCGGATGTCTTGAAGATGGACCCGCTCCACTTCAGATGGATGAAGATAGAAGATGCCACCTGGATGAAGACTTCTGCCCGTCTGGAGGGCCACTTCTGCTCAGCTTCGTTGAGGACTTTGGCCCGGTTGGGTGAAGACGTCTCAAGGTAGGGTGATCTTCAAGGGGTTAATGTTAGGTTTTTTTAAGGGGGTATTTGGTGGGTTTTAGAGTAGGGTTGGGTGTGTGGGTGGTGGGTTTTAATGTTGGGGGGGTATTGTACTTTTTTTTCAGGTAATAGAGCTGATTACTTTGGGGCAATGCCCCACAAAAAGCCCTTTTAAAGGCAATTTGTAATTTAGTATAGGGTAGGGATTTTTATTATTTTGGGGGGCTTTTTTATTTTATTAGGGGGATTAGATTAGGTGTAATTAGTTTAAAATTCTTGTAATAATTGTTTTATTTTCTGTAATTTAGTGTTTGTTTTTTCGTAATTTAGTTTATTTAATTTAATTGTAGTTAATTGTAGTTAGTTTAGGTAATTTATTTAATGATAGTGTAGTGTTAGGTGTAATTGTAACTTAGGTTAGGTTTTATTTTACAGGTACTTTTGTATTTATTTTAGCTAGGCTGTTATTAAATAGTTAATAACTATTTAATAACTATTCTACCTAGTTAAAATAAATACAAACTTGCCTGTAAAATAAAAATAAACCCTAAGCTAGATACAATGTTACTATTAGTTATATTGTAGCTAGCTTAGGGTTTATTTTACAGGTAAGTATTTATTTTTAAATAGGAATAATTTAGTTAATGATAGGAATATTTATTTAGATTTATTTAAATTATATTTAAGTTAGTGGGTGTTAGGTTTAGGGTTAGACTTAGGTTTAGGGGTTAATATGTTTATTATAGTGGCGGCGGTGTAGGCGTGGGCAGATTAGGGGTTAATAAATATAATGTAGGTGGCGGTGGGCTCCGGGAGCGGCAGTTTAGGGGGTTAAAAAAATTATTTTGTTGCGGCGGGGTCCGGGAGCGGCAGGATAGGGGTTAATAACTTTATGTAGGTGGTGGCGGTATAGGGGGCGGCAGATTAGGGGTAGTGATGTCGCAAACTGAAAATTTTCCGTTCGCAAACAGCGAACGCAAACGTCCGCAACTGTTTGCGAACGGGCGAACCGCCATTGACTTCAATAGGCAGGCAAATTTTAAAACCCACAGGGACTCTTTCTGGCCACAATAGTGATGGAAAAGTTGTTTCAAGGGGACTAACACCTGGACTGTGGCATGCCGGAGGGGGATCCATGGCAAAACTCCCACGGAAAATTACATAGTTGATGCAGAGTCTGGTTTTAATCCATAAAGGGCAAAAATCACCTAACATTCCTAAATTGTTTGGAATAACGTGCTTTAAAACATCAGGTATGATGTTGTATCGATCAGGTAGTGTAAGGGTTACGCCCGCTTCACAGTGACAGACCAAACTCCCAGTTTAACGCACCGCAAACAACCGCAAACAGCCCATTTGCACAACCACGAGATAGATAGATTTGATAGATAGATAGATACATAGATTAGATAGATAGATCAATAGATGCAATATACATTTGATAGATACAATAGATAGATATATAGATAGATTTGATAGATAAATAGATAGATTTGATAGATATATAATTTCCCAGACAGAGAATTACAAGACGTGAGGGCTGGGACCCATGGTAAGGTTCCCAGAGGCAGTTTCGGCGCCAGGGGACGTGTATATGGCATGGATTTTAGGAACCGGGAGATGGAAAAAGATGCTTGGTCGGACCTCCTACTTCAAATTTGGGGCACTGCGCGTGCAATCTACTGTGCCACCAGATATGAGTGGTGTGTTCAGTAGTACTATTCTGATCAGTTTAATACCTGTTACTCCCCCTATCGGGGGACGTGCATATGGCATGGATTTTAGGAACCGGGAGATGGAAAAAGATGCTTGGTCGGTCCTCCTACTTCAAATTTGGGGCACTGCGCGTGCAATCGTGGCCGGACTTTTAGCCGACGGACATTTGGCCGACGGACATTTGGCCGAAACACAAGTGGCTGTCACAAAACAGTCCGGCTACGAGATAGATAGATTTGATAGATAGATACATAGATTAGATAGATAGATCAATAGATGCAATATACATTTGATAGATACAATAGATAGATAGATAGATAGATAGATACGATAGATACGATAGATAGATTTGATAGATAAATAGATAGATTTGATAGATAGATAATTTCCCAGACAGAGAAAAACAAGACGTGCGGTCTGGGACCCATGGTAAGGTTCCCAGAGGCCATTGCGGCACCAGGGGACGTGTATATAGCATGGATTTTAGGAACCGGGAGATGGAAAAAGATGCTTGGTCGGTCCTCCTACTTCAAATTTGGGGCACTGCGTGTGCAATCTACTGTGCCACCAGATATGAGTGGTGTTTTCAGTAGTACTATTCTGATCAGTTTAATACCTGTTACTCCCCCTATCGGGGGACGTGTATATGACATGGATTTTAGGAACCGGGAGATGGAAAAAGATGCTTGGTCGGTCCTCCTACTTCAAATTTGGGGCACTGCGCGTGCAATCATGGCCGGACTTTTAGCCAACGGACATTTGGCCGACAGACATTTGTCCGACGGACATTTGGCCGAAACACAAGTGGCTGTCACAAAACAGTCCGGCCACGAGATAGATTTGATAGATAGATAGATACATAGATTAGATAGATAGATCAATAGATGCAATATACATTTGATAGATACGATAGATAGATAGATAGATTTGATAGATAAATAGATTTGATAGATATATAATTTCCCAGACAGAGAATTACAAGACGTGCGGGCTGGGACCCATGGTAAGGTTCCCAGAGGCAGTTGCGGGGCCAGGGGACGTGTATATGGCATGGATTTTAGGAACCGGGAGATGGAAAAAGATGCTTGGTTGGTCCTCCTACTTCAAATTTGGGGCACTGCGCGTGCAATCTACTGTGCCACCAGATATGAGTGGTGTGTTCAGTAGTACTATTCTGATCAGTTTAATACCTGTTACTCCCCCTATCGGGGGACGTGTATATGGCATGGATTTTAGGAACCGGGAGATGGAAAAAGATGCTTGGTCAGTCCTCCTACTTCAAATTTGGGGCACTGAGCGTGCAATCGTGGCCAGACTTTTAGCCGACAGACATTTGGCCGACGGACATTTGGCCGACGGACATTTGGCCGACAGACATTTGGCCGAAACACAAGTGGCTGTCACAAAACAGTCCGGCCACGAGATAGATAGATTTGATAGATAGATAGATAGATACATAGATTAGATAGATAGATCAATAGATGCAATATACATTTGATAGATACAATAGATAGATAGATAGATTTGATAGATAAATAGATAGATTTGATAGATAGATAATTTCCCAGACAGAGAATTACAAGACATGCGGTCTGGGACCCATGGTAAGGTTCCCAGAGGCAGTTGCGGCGCCAGGGGACGTGTATATGGCATGGATTTTAGGAACTGGGAGATGGAAAAAGATGCTTGGTCGGTCCTCCTACTTCAAATTTGGGGCACTGCGCGTGCAATCTACTGTGCCACCAGATATGAGTGGTGTGTTCAGTAGTACTATTCTGATCAGTTTAATACCTGTTACTCCCCCTATCGGGGGACATGTATATGGCATGGATTTTAGGAACCGGGAGATGGAAAAAGATGCTTGGTCGGTCCTCCTACTTCAAATTTGGGGCACTGCGCGTGCAATCGTGGCCGGACATTTAGCCGACAGACATTTGGCCGACAGACATTTGTCCGATGGACATTTGGCCGAAACACAAGTGGCTGTCACAAAACAGTCCGGCCACGAGATAGATTTGATAGATAGATGGATACATAGATTAGATAGATAGATCAATAGATGCAATATACATTTGATAGATACGATAGATAGATTTGATAGATAAATAGATAGATTTGATAGATATATAATTTCCCAGACAGAGAATTACAAGACGTGCGGGCTGCGACCCATGGTAAGGTTCCCAGAGGCAGTTGCGGCGCCAGACGTGTATATGGCATGGATTTTAGGAACCGGGAGATGGAAAAAGATGCTTGGTCGGTCCTCCTACTTCAAATTTGGGGCACTGCGCGTGCAATCTACTGTGCCACCAGATATGAGTGGTGTGTTCAGTAGTACTATTCTGATCAGTTTAATACCTGTTATTCCCCCTATCGGGGGACGTGTATATGGCATGGATTTTAGGAACCGGGAGATGGAAAAAGATGCTTGGTCAGTCCTCCTACTTCAAATTTGGGGCACTGCGCATGCAATCGTGGCTGGACTTTTAGCCGACGGACATTTGGCCGACGGACATTTGGCCGACAGACATTTGGCCGAAACACAAGTGGCTGTCACAAAACAGTCCGGCCACGAGATAGATAGATTTGATAGATAGATACATAGATTAGATAGATAGATCAATAGATGCAATATACATTTGATAGATACGATAGATAGATAGATTTGATAGATAAATAGATAGATTTGATAGATAGATCATTTCCCAGACAGAGAATTACAAGACGTGCGGGCTGCGACCCATGGTAAGGTTCCCAGAGGCAGTTGCGGCGCCAGACGTGTATATGGCATGGATTTTAGGAACCGGGAGATGGAAAAAGATGCTTGGTCGGTCCTCCTACTTCAAATTTGGGGCACTGCGCGTGCAATCTACTGTGCCACCAGATATGAGTGGTGTGTTCAGTAGTACTATTCTGATCAGTTTAATACCTGTTATTCCCCCTATCGGGGGACGTGTATATGGCATGGATTTTAGGAACCGGGAGATGGAAAAAGATGCTTGGTCAGTCCTCCTACTTCAAATTTGGGGCACTGCGCATGCAATCGTGGCTGGACTTTTAGCCGACGGACATTTGGCCGACGGACATTTGGCCGACAGACATTTGGCCGAAACACAAGTGGCTGTCACAAAACAGTCCGGCCACGAGATAGATAGATTTGATAGATAGATACATAGATTAGATAGATAGATCAATAGATGCAATATACATTTGATAGATACGATAGATAGATAGATTTGATAGATAAATAGATAGATTTGATAGATAGATCATTTCCCAGACAGAGAATTACAAGACGTGCGGTCTGGGACCCATGGTAAGGTTCCCAGAGGCAGTTGCGGCGCCAGGGGACGTGTATATGGCATGGATTTTAGGAACCGGGAGATGGAAAAAGATGCTTGGTCGGTCCTCCTACTTCAAATTTGGGGCACTGCGCGTGCAATCTACTGTGCCACCAGATATGAGTGGTGTGTTCAGTAGTACTATTCTGATCAGTTTAATACCTGTTACTCCCCCTATCGGGGGACGTGTATATGGCATGGATTTTAGGAACCGGGAGATGGAAAAAGATGCTTGGTCGGTCCTCCTACTTCAAATTTGGGGCACTGCGCGTGCAATCGTGGCCGGACTTTTAGCCGACAGACATTTGGCCGACAGACATTTGGCCGAAACACAAGTGGCTGTCACAAACAGTCCGGCCACGAGATAGATTTGATAGATAGATGGATACATAGATTAGATAGATAGATCAATAGATGAAATATACATTTGATAGATACGATAGATAGATAGATTTGATAGATAAATAGATAGATTTGATAGATATATAATTTCCCAGACAGAGAATTACAAGACGTGCGGGCTGCGACCCATGGTAAGGTTCCCAGAGGCAGTTGCAGGGCCAGGGGACGTGTATATGGCATGGATTTTAGGAACCGGGAGATGGAAAAAGATGCTTCGTTGGTCCTCCTACTTCAAATTTGGGGCACTGCGCATGCAATCTACTGTGCCACCAGATATGAGTGGTGTGTTCAGTAGTACTATTCTGATCAGTTTAATACCTGTTACTCCCCCTATCGGGGGACGTGTATATGGCATGGATTTTAGGAACCGGGAGATGGAAAAAGATGCTTGGTCAGTCCTCCTACTTCAAATTTGGGGTACTGCGCGTGCAATCGTGGCCGGACTTTTAGCCGACGGACATTTGTCCGAAACACAAGTGGCTGTCACAAAACAGTCCAGCCATGAGATAGATTTCATAGATAGATAGATACATAGATTAGATAGATAGATCAATAGATGCAATATACATTTGATAGATACGATAGATAGATTTGATAGATAAATAGATAGATTTGATAGATAGATAATTTCCCAGACAAAGAATTACAAGACATGCGGTCTGTGACCCATGGTAAGGTTCCCAGAGGCAGTTGCGGCGCCAGGGGATGTGTATATGGCATGGATTTTAGGAACCGGGAGATGGAAAAAGATGCTTGGTCGGTCCTCCTACTTCAAATTTGGGGCACTGCGCGTGCAATCTACTGTGCCACCAGATATGAGTGGTGTGGTTTTTGAAGCCACAGTGCAGCACCAGAGGCCAGAAAAATTTGGCATGTATTGTACATGTCAGGGTTTCCTGTCTCTTTAAGTTGTTTTGCAGTACTATTTCTTTAACGTGACATCATCGTGGAGATTGATTGGTCACACCTCCTTAAAAACACCTGTTCTCTCAACACACCTTGCTCAGTATTTTGGAAACCTAGCCCAAGTTAGGTGTAATACAAGCCAAGAGAATCTAAATGAAATATTTCAAGTCTGTTGATTATGTTTTGCTTTATTTCAGCATTAAGTTCTGAAGCACTTCTGCTCTCTGTACAATTCCGTGTACATTTCAACTGACCGCCACCTCAAAACTCATAACAGGATAACTCAACACTCACTACCATTGAAACGATCATCTGGGATTTACAAATTGGTAAGATCTGACTTTAACATCTTTTTATCTTACCAGTCGTCTCCGTGAGAACAACACCGTACCTGCTGATACGTCAATTCCTGTCCTCCGCGTACAGCTCTTGCTTCACTGTGCTGACAGGCAGAGGGACAGAACCTTGCAGCGGTCAGACTTCTTTTGCAGCTGGAAGCAAAGAGTGATTGGGACTTAAGATCTGAAGTAAGAGGGGGTTGATCTGGCTTAACGTAGGTACAATTTCTGTGTTTAACCATTACCTATAATTTACAGTGCTTAAGTACAATTGCTAAGCTTTATTGGATTGAACTAAGTAAACTTGTTAATAGCTACCACTGTGTCACTGAGCTCACTCTGAGGTTCTCTGAGTTGCTACATCCTATTAGAACTCACTAACATAAAAGGTAGTGGGAATAGAGCACCATTTCTACTACTCCACCAAATCTGTGTACTGATACTCAGAACTTAAGAATATATTAATTTCACTGATCAACAGATTCCCCTCTTTCCATAGAGGAATCATTAACATCTGTGAAAACAATCTATCATTTGCAATCTGCAGTTGTGTTCCTCTAAATACAGTGTGTGTTACCATTACAG
This sequence comes from Bombina bombina, assembly GCF_027579735.1. Classification (NCBI taxonomy): domain Eukaryota; kingdom Metazoa; phylum Chordata; class Amphibia; order Anura; family Bombinatoridae; genus Bombina; species Bombina bombina. The sequence continues at coordinate 280,050,087 of NC_069501.1, forward strand.
TACACATGCCTGAAAAATTAGGTATTGTTGCAGCTGCTGCTGTAGCAGCGGCCAGAAAAAATGATGTTTGTTTCCCAGGCAGAAAGTGCCCTAAAACATTGTGGCTTGAACCGTAGTTGGTGGCTGATAAGTCACGCAAGTCATCCGGCATTCGAAGATAAAATACAGCAGCGTGTGGACCATTTTTAGCCCAAGGCAGCTCATCTCATCAGGCCTTTTTTAGTCTAATGTATCGCCCAATGTCAGTCCCTTCGGGATCCATCCCTCATTCATCTTAATAAAGGTGAGGTAATCTAGACTTTTTTGACCTAGGCGACTTCTCTTCTCAGTGAGAATACCTCCTGCTGCACTGAAGGTCCTTTCTGACAGGACACTTGAAGTGGGGCAGGCTAGAAGTTCTATCGCAAATTGGGATAGCTCAGGCCACAGGTCAAGCCTGCACACCCAGTAGTCAAGGGGTTCATCGCTCCTCAGAGTGTTGAGATCTGCAGTTAAGGTGAGGTAGTCTGCTACCTGTTGGTCGAGTCGTTCTCTGAGGGTGGCCCCCGAAGGGCTGTGGCGATGCATAGGACTTAAAAAGCTCTGCATGTCCTCAATCAACAACACATCTGTAAAGCGTCCTGTCCTTGCCAGCGTGGTCGTGGGAGTCGGAGGATTACTTTCATCTCTTCCCCTGTTAGCTTCCCGTTGTGCTGTGACATCACCCTTATACGCTGTGTAAAGCATACTTTTTAATTTATGTTGGAACTGCTGCATCCTTTCTGACTTGCGGTAATTCAGTAACATTTCAGGCACTTTATGCTTATACCGGGGGTCTAGTAGCATGGACACTCAGTACAGGTCGTTCTCCTTCAGCTTTTTTATACGAAGGTCCCTCAACAGTCACGAAAGACCCCATTTGCACAAGGTTAGATGCCGAGCTACTCATGTCCCGTTCCTCGTCCTCAGTGATCTCACTGAAGGTATCTTCTTCCCCCCAGCCACGTACAACACCACGGGTACCAGATAGGTGACAACGAGCACCCTGGGATGCCTGTTGTGGTTGGTCTTCCTCCTCCTCCTCAAAGGCACATTCCTCCTCTGACTCCTCTTCCTCACAATCCTCTTCCAGCGTTGCCGCAGGTCCAGCAAGCGATGCTGATAAGGCTGTTTCTGGTGGTGATGGTGACCACAACTCTTCCTCTTCCTCTTCACGCTCATCTACGGCCTGATCCAGCACTCTTCGCAGGGCACACTCCAGGAAGAAAACAAATGGTATGATGTCGCTGATGGTGCCTTCGGTGCGACTGACTAGGTTTGTCACCTCCTCAAAAGAAGGCATGAGCCTACAGGCATTGCGCATGAGCGCCCAGTAAAGTGGCAAAAAAATTCCCAGCTCCCCAGAGGCTGTCCTAGCACCCCGGTCATACAAATACTCGTTAACGGCTTTTTCTTGTTGGAGCAGGCGGTCGAACATTAGGAGAGTTGAATTCCAACGTGTCGGGCTGTCGCAAATCAAGCGCCTCACTGGCATGTTGTTTCGCCGCTGGATATCAGAAAAGTGCGCCTGAAATGGCCACACACCTTCCTGGCCTGCTTCAGGACGTCCTGTAAGCCTGGGTTCTTATGCACAAAGCGTTGTACAATCAGATTACACACATGTGCCATGCATGGCACATGTGTCAACTTGCCCAATTTCAATGTCGCCACCAAATTACTTCCGTTGTCAGAAACCACTTTGCCGATCTTCAGTTGGTGCGGAGTCAGCCACTGATCCACCTGTGCGTTCAGGGCGGACAGGACTGCTGGTCCGGTGTGACTCTCTGCTTTCAGGCAAGTCAACCCCAAGACGGCATGACACTGCCATATCCGGGATGTGGAATAGTACCTGGGGAGCTGGGGGGTGCCGTTGATGTGGAGCAAGATGCAGCAGCAGAAGAAGAGGACTCACCCGAGGAGGTTATGGAAGAGGATGGAGTAGGAGGAGTAGAGGAGGTGGCAGCAGGCCTGCCTGCAAGTCGTGGCGGTGTCACCAACTCTGCAGAGCCAAGCATTCCATGGTTGTCAGCCGTCAGCAGGTTTACCCAATGCGCAGTGTAGGTGATATACCTGCCCTGACCATGCTTTGCAGACCAGCTATCAGTGGTCAGATGGACCTTTGCCCCAACACTGTGTGCCAGACATGCCATTACTTCCTTTCGCACAATCGAGTACAGGTTGAGGATTGCCTTTTGTGAAAAGAAATTTCGGCCGGGTCCACTGCGGTGTCCCAATAGCTACAAATTTTTGGAATGCCTCAGACTCCACCAGCTTGTATGGTAAAAGCTGGTGGGCTAAGAGTTCAGACAAGCCATCTGTCAGAGGGGGTGACTTTGTGACATTGGCTTCTTACGCTCAAACATGTCCTTGACAGACACCTGACTGTGGGCAGATGAGCAGGAAATGCTCCGGAAGAGAGACGGAATGGCGGATGGTTGAGAGGAGGCAAGGAGGACAGCAGTGGTTAATGTGGCTGAAGATGCTGGACCAGGAGGAGGATGGCGGCTTTGAGTTTGTGTGCTGCTTCTACTCATGTGTTGATCCCATAGGCGTTTGTGATGTGCAATCATGTGCCTTCGTAAAGCAGTTGTACCTAGGTGGGTGTTGGACTTCCCACGGCTCAGTTTCTTTTGGCACAGGTTGCAAATGGCATCACTGTTGTCAGAGGCAGACACACAAAAAAAATGCCACACTGCTGAGCTCTGCGATGACGGCATTCAGGTGGTGGCAACAGCATGCGTTGATTGTCGTGCTGTCTGGCTGACTCTGGGTGCCGATGCATGCTGTCTGACTGTGCCACTAGCTCCTTGCGATGACCTCCCCCTGCTTCCAACTCGTCTCCTCCTCCTCTCTGTCTCCCCATCTGAACTTTCCCCCTGTTCTTCTTCTCTTCTAGCGGGCACCCATGTGACATCCACGTACGCATCGTCATCATCAAACACTTCACTTGTATCTGACAAATCAACAAAGGAAGCAGCAGCGGGTACAACATCATCATCATCATCACACCATACGTCCATGTCTGTAATGCTGCCTGACTGAGACATATCACTGTTATCTACATCCTCTGTCAATGATGCTTGCGCATTACTCATTTCTTCCAAATGATGTGTAAGTAACTCCTCTGCCAGATCAAGTGAAGCAGCTATGGTGCTAGTGTTGGTGGTGGCGGCAGGCGGGCGAGTGGTAACTTGAGAGGTGCCCGTAGATAAGCTGGAGGAGGATGGTGCATCAAGGTTCGGAGCGGAAGCTATAGAAGATTGGGTGTCCTTTGTTAAAAAGTCAACTATGTCCTGCTCAGAACACTGGCCATTATTCTAGGGCCTAAGGGAATCACAGCACCACGACCACGACGGCACCTGCGGGGTGGCCTGCCTCTGCCTGTCATTTTTTTTTAAATATACACTTACAATACTATTAAACAAGATATGAGTGGTGCCACTGGGCAAGTGGGCACAGTATACGCTGTGAGCCTGACACAAAAAGCAGACTAATGTTTCACAGTCCAAAACATTTTTTTTTTTTAAATATACAGTATACCCTGTGAGCCTGGCACACACGCTGGCAGGCAGGCAACTGCAATTAGATTACACTAGCAGACTGATGTTTCACAGTCAAAAAAGTTTTTTTTTTTAAATTTACACTACTGTTTGTTACACCAGATATGAGTGGTGGCACTGTGGGCAAGTGGGCCTGGCACACACGCTGGCAGGCAGGCAACTGCAATTAGATTACACTAGCAGACTGATGTTTAACATTCAAAAAAGTTTTTTTTTTTAAATTTACACTACTGTTACAACAGATATGAGTGGTGGCACTGTGGGCAAGTGGGCCTGGCACACACGCTGGCAGGCAGGCAACTGCAATTAGATTACACTAGCAGACTGATGTTTAACAGTCAAAAAAATGTTTTTTTAATTTACACTACTGTTACAACAGATATGAGTGGTGGCACTGTGGGCAAGTGGGCCTGGCACACACGCTGGCAGGCTGGCAACTGCAATTAGATTACACTAGCAGACTGATGTTTAACAGTCAAAAAAGTTTTTTTTTTTTTAAATTTACACTACTGTTACAACAGATATGAGTGGTGGCACTGTGGGCAAGTGGGCCTGGCACAAACGCTGGCAGGCAGGCAGGCAACTGCAATTAGATTACACAAGCAGACTGATGTTTAACAGTCAAAAAAGTTTTTTTTTAAAATTTACACTACTGTTACAACAGATAAGAGTGGTGGCACTGTGGGTAAGTGGGCCTGGCACACACGCTGGCAGGCAGGCAGCTGCAATTAGATTACACTAGCAGACTGATGTTTAACAGTCAAAACATTTTTTTTTAAATTTACACTACTGTTACAACAGATATGAGTGGTGGCACTGGGCAAGAGGGCACAGTATACGCTGTGAGCCTGGCACACACGCTGGCAGGCAGGCAACTGCAATTATATTACACTAGCAGACTGATGTTTAACAGTCAAAAAAGTTTTTTTTTAAAATTTACACTACTGTTACAACAGATATGAGTGGTGGCACTGTGGGTAAGTGGGCCTGGCACACACGCTGGCAGGCAGGCAGGCAGCTGCAATTAGATTACACTAGCAGACTGATGTTTAACAGTCAAAAAAATTTTTTTAAAATTTACACTACTGTTACAACAGATATGAGTGGTGGCACTGTGGGCAAGTGGGCCTGGCACACACACTGGCAGGCAGGCAACTGCAATTAGATTACACTAGCAGACTGATGTTTCACAGTCAAAAAAGTTTTTTTTTTCAAATTTACACTACTGTTTGTTACACCAGATATGAGTGGTGGCACTGTGGGCAAGTGGGCCTGGCACAAACGCTGGCAGGCAGGCAGGCAACTGCAATTAGATTACACAAGCAGACTGATGTTTCACTGTCAAAATTTTTTTTTTTTTTAAATTGACACTAATGTTACACCAGATATGAGTGGTGGCACTGGGCAAGTGGGCACAGTATACGCTGTGAGCCTGACACAAAAAGCAGACTAATGTTTCACAGTCCAAAACATTTTTTTTTTTTAAATATACAGTATACCCTGTGAGCCTGGCACACACGCTGGCAGGCAGGCAACTGCAATTAGATTACACTAGCAGACTGATGTTTAACAGTCAAAAAAGTTTTTTTATTTTTATTTACACTACTGTTACAACAGATATGAGTGGTGGCACTGTGGGCAAGTGGGTCTGGCACACACGCTGGCAGGCAGGCAACTGCAATTAGATTACACTAGCAGACTGATGTTTCACAGTCAAAAAAGTTTTTTTTTTTTAAATTTACACTACTGTTTGTTACACCAGATATGAGTGGTGGCACTGTGGGCAAGTGGGCCTGGCACACACGCTGGCAGGCAGGCAACTGCAATTAGATTACACTAGCAGACTGATGTTTAACATTCAAAAAAGTTTTTTTTTTTAAATTTACACTACTGTTACAACAGATATGAGTGGTGGCACTGTGGGCAAGTGGGCCTGGCACACACGCTGGCAGGCAGGCAACTGCAATTAGATTACACTAGCAGACTGATGTTTAACAGTCAAAAAAATGTTTTTTTAATTTACACTACTGTTACAACAGATATGAGTGGTGGCACTGTGGGCAAGTGGGCCTGGCACACACGCTGGCAGGCTGGCAACTGCAATTAGATTACACTAGCAGACTGATGTTTAACAGTCAAAAAAGTTTGTTTTTTTTTAAATTTACACTACTGTTACAACAGATATGAGTGGTGGCACTGTGGGCAAGTGGGCCTGGCACAAACGCTGGCAGGCAGGCAGGCAACTGCAATTAGATTACACAAGCAGACTGATGTTTAACAGTCAAAAAAGTTTTTTTTTAAAATTTACACTACTGTTACAACAGATAAGAGTGGTGGCACTGTGGGTAAGTGGGCCTGGCACACACGCTGGCAGGCAGGCAGCTGCAATTAGATTACACTAGCAGACTGATGTTTAACAGTCAAAACATTTTTTTTTTAAATTTACACTACTGTTACAACAGATATGAGTGGTGGCACTGGGCAAGAGGGCACAGTATACGCTGTGAGCCTGGCACACACGCTGGCAGGCAGGCAACTGCAATTATATTACACTAGCAGACTGATGTTTAACAGTCAAAAAAGTTTTTTTTTAAAATTTACACTACTGTTACAACAGATATGAGTGGTGGCACTGTGGGTAAGTGGGCCTGGCACACACGCTGGCAGGCAGCTGCAATTAGATTACACTAGCAGACTGATGTTTAACAGTCAAAAAAATTTTTTTTAAATTTACACTACTGTTACAACAGATATGAGTGGTGGCACTGTGGGCAAGTGGGCCTGGCACACACACTGGCAGGCAGGCAACTGCAATTAGATTACACTAGCAGACTGATGTTTCACAGTCAAAAAAGTTTTTTTTTTCAAATTTACACTACTGTTTGTTACACCAGATATGAGTGGTGGCACTGTGGGCAAGTGGGCCTGGCACAAACGCTGGCAGGCAGGCAGGCAACTGCAATTAGATTACACAAGCAGACTGATGTTTCACTGTCAAATTTTTTTTTTTTTTTAAATTTACACTAATGTTACACCAGATATGAGTGGTGGCACTGGGCAAGTGGGCACAGTATAAGCTGTGAGCCTGGCACACACGCTGGCAGGCAGGCAACTGCAATTATATTACACTAGCAGACTGATGTTTAACAGTCAAAAAAGTTTTTTTTTTAAATTTACACTACTGTTACAACAGATATGAGTGGTGGCACTGTGGGTAAGTGGGCCTGGCACACACACTGGCAGGCAGGCAGGCAGCTGCAATTAGATTACACTAGCAGACTGATGTTTAACAGTCAAAAAAAATTTTAAAAAATTTACACTACTGTTACACCAGATATGAGTGGTGGCACTGTGGGCAAGTGGGCCTGGCACACACGCTGGCAGGCAGGCAACTGCAATTAGATTACACTAGCAGACTGATGTTTCACAGTCAAAAAAGTTTTTTTTTTTAAATTTACACTACTGTTACAACAGATATGAGTGGTGGCACTGTGGGCAAGTGGGCCTGGCACACACGCTGGCAGGCAGGCAGGCAACTGCAATTAGATTACACTAGCAGACTGATGTTTAACAGTCAAAAAAGTTTTTTTTTTTTTAATTTACACTACTGTTACAACAGATATGAGTGGTGGCACTGTGGGCAAGTGGGCCTGGCACACACGCTGGCAGGCAGGCAACTGCAATTAGATTACACTAGCAGACTGATGTTTAACAGTCAAAAAAGTTTTTTTTTTAAATTTACACTACTGTTACAACAGATATGAGTGGTGGCTCTGTGGGCAAGTGGGCCTGGCACACACGCTGGCAGGCAGGCAACTGCAATTAGATTACACTAGCAGACTGATATTTCACAGTCAAAAAAGTTTTTTTTTTAAATTTACACTACTGTTTGTTACACCAGATATGAGTGGTGGCACTGGGCAAGTGGGCCTGGCACACACGCTGGCAGGCAGGCAACTGCAATTAGATTACACTAGCAGACTGATGTTTCACAGTCAAAAAAGTTTTTTTTTTCAAATTTACACTACTGTTTGTTACACCAGATATGAGTGGTGGCACTGTGGGCAAGTGGGCCTGGCACAAACGCTGGCAGGCAGGCAGGCAACTGCAATTAGATTACACAAGCAGACTGATGTTTCACTGTCAAAATTTTTTTTTTTTTTAAATTTACACTAATGTTACACCAGATATGAGTGGTGGCACTGGGCAAGTGGGCACAGTATACGCTGTGAGCCTGACACAAAAAGCAGACTAATGTTTCACAGTCCAAAACATTTTTTTTTTTAAATATACAGTATACCCTGTGAGCCTGGCACACACGCTGGCAGGCAGGCAACTGCAATTAGATTACACTAGCAGACTGATGTTTAACAGTCAAAAAAGTTTTTTTATTTTTATTTACACTACTGTTACAACAGATATGAGTGGTGGCACTGTGGGCAAGTGGGTCTGGCACACACGCTGGCAGGCAGGCAACTGCAATTAGATTACACTAGCAGACTGATGTTTCACAGTCAAAAAAGTTTTTTTTTTTAAATTTACACTACTGTTTGTTACACCAGATATGAGTGGTGGCACTGTGGGCAAGTGGGCCTGGCACACACGCTGGCAGGCAGGCAACTGCAATTAGATTACACTAGCAGACTGATGTTTAACATTCAAAAAAGTTTTTTTTTTTAAATTTACACTACTGTTACAACAGATATGAGTGGTGGCACTGTGGGCAAGTGGGCCTGGCACACACGCTGGCAGGCAGGCAACTGCAATTAGATTACACTAGCAGACTGATGTTTAACAGTCAAAAAAATGTTTTTTTAATTTACACTACTGTTACAACAGATATGAGTGGTGGCACTGTGGGCAAGTGGGCCTGGCACACACGCTGGCAGGCTGGCAACTGCAATTAGATTACACTAGCAGACTGATGTTTAACAGTCAAAAAAGTTTTTTTTTTTTTAAATTTACACTACTGTTACAACAGATATGAGTGGTGGCACTGTGGGCAAGTGGGCCTGGCACAAACGCTGGCAGGCAGGCAGGCAACTGCAATTAGATTACACAAGCAGACTGATGTTTAACAGTCAAAAAAGTTTTTTTTTAAAATTTACACTACTGTTACAACAGATAAGAGTGGTGGCACTGTGGGTAAGTGGGCCTGGCACACACGCTGGCAGGCAGGCAGCTGCAATTAGATTACACTAGCAGACTGATGTTTAACAGTCAAAACATTTTTTTTTTAAATTTACACTACTGTTACAACAGATATGAGTGGTGGCACTGGGCAAGAGGGCACAGTATACGCTGTGAGCCTGGCACACACGCTGGCAGGCAGGCAACTGCAATTATATTACACTAGCAGACTGATGTTTAACAGTCAAAAAAGTTTTTTTTTTAAATTTACACTACTGTTACAACAGATATGAGTGGTGGCACTGTGGGTAAGTGGGCCTGGCACACACGCTGGCAGGCAGGCAGGCAGCTGCAATTAGATTACACTAGCAGACTGATGTTTAACAGTCAAAAATTTTTTTTTAAAATTTACACTACTGTTACAACAGATATGAGTGGTGGCACTGTGGGCAAGTGGGCCTGGCACACACACTGGCAGGCAGGCAACTGCAATTAGATTACACTAGCAGACTGATGTTTCACAGTCAAAAAAGTTTTTTTTTTCAAATTTACACTACTGTTTGTTACACCAGATATGAGTGGTGGCACTGTGGGCAAGTGGGCCTGGCACAAACGCTGGCAGGCAGGCAGGCAACTGCAATTAGATTACACAAGCAGACTGATGTTTCACTGTCAAAATTTTTTTTTTTTTTAAATTTACACTAATGTTACACCAGATATGAGTGGTGGCACTGGGCAAGTGGGCACAGTATAAGCTGTGAGCCTGGCACACACGCTGGCAGGCAGGCAACTGCAATTATATTACACTAGCAGACTGATGTTTAACAGTCAAAAAAGTTTTTTTTTTAAATTTACACTACTGTTACAACAGATATGAGTGGTGGCACTGTGGGTAAGTGGGCCTGGCACACACACTGGCAGGCAGGCAGGCAGCTGCAATTAGATTACACTAGCAGACTGATGTTTAACAGTCAAAAAAAATTTTAAAAAATTTACACTACTGTTACACCAGATATGAGTGGTGGCACTGTGGGCAAGTGGGCCTGGCACACACGCTGGCAGGCAGGTAACTGCAATTAGATTACACTGCAATTAGATTACACTAGCAGACTGATGTTTCACAGTCAAAAAAGTTTTTTTTTTTAAATTTACACTACTGTTACAACAGATATGAGTGGTGGCACTGTGGGCAAGTGGGCCTGGCACACACGCTGGCAGGCAGGCAGGCAACTGCAATTAGATTACACTAGCAGACTGATGTTTAACAGTCAAAAAAGTTTTTTTTTTTTTAATTTACACTACTGTTACAACAGATATGAGTGGTGGCACTGTGGGCAAGTGGGCCTGGCACACACGCTGGCAGGCAGGCAACTGCAATTAGATTACACTAGCAGACTGATGTTTAACAGTCAAAAAAGTTTTTTTTTTAAATTTACACTACTGTTACAACAGATATGAGTGGTGGCTCTGTGGGCAAGTGGGCCTGGCACACACGCTGGCAGGCAGGCAACTGCAATTAGATTACACTAGCAGACTGATATTTCACAGTCAAAAAAGTTTTTTTTTTAAATTTACACTACTGTTTGTTACACCAGATATGAGTGGTGGCACTGGGCAAGTGGGCCTGGCACACACGCTGGCAGGCAGGCAACTGCAATTAGATTACACTAGCAGACTGATGTTTCACAGTCAAAAATTTTTTTTTAAAATTTACACTACTGTTACAACAGATATGAGTGGTGGCACTGTGGGCAAGTGGGCCTGGCACACACACTGGCAGGCAGGCAACTGCAATTAGATTACACTAGCAGACTGATGTTTCACAGTCAAAACATTTTTTTTTTAATTTACACTACTGTTACAACAGATATGAGTGGTGGCACTGTGGGCAAGTGGGCCTGGCACACACACTGGCAGGCAGGCAACTGCAATTAGATTACACAAGCAGACTGATGTTTCACAGTCAAAAAAGTTTTTTTTTTTTTTAAATTTACACTAATGTTAAATCCAAATATGAGTGGTGGCAACGGGCAAGTAGGCACAGTATACGCTGTGAGTCTGGCACACACGCTGGCAGGCAGGCAACTGCAATTAGATTACACAGGAAAAAAAAACTAAAAAGGGCTTTTTGGGGTGCTGTCCTTACAGCAGAGATCAGATGAGTCCTGCAGGACTGTAGTGGACACTGAATACACTAGCCTAGCTATCAATTTCCCTATTAAATCAGCAGCAGCTACACTGTCCCTCCTCTCATTAAGAAAGCAGCTTCCGAATGCATCTAAAATGGCTGCTTTCCAGGAGCTGGGAGGGTCTGGGAGGGAGGGTCTGCTGCTGATTGGCTGGAATGTGTCTGCAGACTGTGAGATACAGGGTCAAAGTTTACTCAATGAAGACGAATAGGGGGCGGATCGAACATTGCATATGTTCGCCCACTGTTGCGAACGCGAACCAGCTATGTTCGCCGGGAACTATTCGCCGGCGAACTATTCGGGACATCACTAATTAGGGGTTAATAAGTATAATGTAGGTGGCGGTGGGCTCCGGGAGCGGCAGTTTAGGGGCTAATACATTTATTAGAGTTGCGGCGGGGTTCAGGAGCGGGGGTTTAGGGGTTAATACATTTATTAGAGTGGCGGTGGGGTCCGTGAGCGGCGGTTTAGGGGTTAATAACTTTATTTAGTTGCTGCGGGGTCTGGGAGCGGCGGTATAGGGGGTAAACAGTATAGTATAGTGTGGGTGTTTAGTGACAGGGTAGCAAGAAAGCTGTGAAAAAGCCGAAGAGCAGCGAGATCGATGACTGTTAGTTAACATCAGTCCGCTGCTCATCGTCCCGTACTTGGTGCGCGGCTTTTTGACAGCTTTTTTGATAATTTTGGAGAACGTATTCAGGTCCAAGGCGGCGATGTTAGGCGATCTTAGGCGAGCGTATTGGTGCCGGCGAATCCAAGAAACTCGACGGCTTGATACATAGGGGCCTATATGTTTAACACCTGCAAATGGGTTAACGCACCAGCCCCAAACTTTTAAAAAGTCTGTTTTTCTCTGGTTTCAGCTCAGCGAATTGTATTCTTTCTTGACAACGAGTCACACTGGAGATGAAACAGCAGTAAATAAGTACAGTACTGTGGTCTAAAACATAACAAATGTACAGGTAAATTAATATTCCAATGATAAGACAAAAAGAGGGCGCCTCATAGTGTAATATGTCCCATATGGGTAGGAAGATGTTAGTGGTAAATGTGCTTACCAGATTGAGTTGCACCGTACTATGACCGTATTGCTGTAAAAAATAAAGCATTTTTGGTTCCTCAGTGAAGATGCCTGCATGAAGGTGTTTGTGGTTGGTTATATTCAGATACCCTGTGAAAAAGGGAAAAAAACCTAAATATCTGTGGTATATGTAAAAGGGTACATTTCAATATATGGGGCGCGATCCGATATGCAGCGTAGTTTGCGGCGCAAGCGAGGGAACCCCCACCACCCGCAGTTTCAACTCGCAACTCGAGCTATCCTATATACGGCGCCATCAGAGGCTAAAGTGCTGTAAGTCTCACAAACCAGCGATGTCCAGAAATCTGCGTAAGTACAAATTTCTGGAGTCGCCAGTGACTTACGGCACTTTAGAAACTACCGGCGCCTACAAAACCTGACTAAGTTATTAAATCACCCGTACTGTCTAACACGCCTCCCTAACATAGCCCGACACGTCTAACCCTCTATCTGCTATCCCCCCTCACTATCCTAACAATAAAAAAATGTATTAACCCCTAAACCCCGCCGCCACCTAATAAAGTTATTAACCACTAAACCGCCGCTCCCGGACCCCGCCGCCACCTAATAAAGTTATTAACCCCTAAACTGCCGCTCCCGGATCCGCCGCCAGCTATATTAAATATATAACCCCCTAAAGTGAGCCCCTACACCGCCGCCACCTATATTAAATTATTTAACCCCTAATCTAATCCCCCTACCCCGCTGCCACCTATATTAAATTAATTAACCCCTAATCTAATCCCCCAACCCCGCCGCCAGCTATATTAAACTATTTAACCCCTAAAATACTAAACTATCCCCACCACTAAACCTAAGTCTAACCCTACAAATAGCCCTGAAAAGGGCTTTTTGCGTGACATTACCCCAAAGTAAACTGCTCTATTGCCAGCCCTTAAAAGGGCTTTTTGCGGGGCATGCCCCAAAGAATTCAGCTCTTTTACCAGCCCTTAAGAGGGCTTTTGGTGGGGCTTTGTCACAAAGTAAACAGCTCTTTTGCATCTAATCTAAATCCCCCTACACCGCCGCCACCTATAATAAATGTATTAACCCCTAATCTAATCCCCCTACCCCGCCGCCACCTATATTAAATTAATTAACCCCTAATCTAATCCCCCTACACCGCCGCCAGCTATATTAAACACATTAACCCCTAATCTAATCCCCCTACACCGCCGCCAGCTATATTAAACACATTAACCCCTAATCTAATCCCCCTACACCGCCGCCAGCTATATTAACTATATTAACCCTAATTATATTAGGGTTAATATAGTTAATACTAGTCCTAAAGCCCGTTCACACGGGCCATTTTTTGCAGTACAGTGGTCCCACCCCTGGCGTTCTCTCCCTCCCACTCTCTTTTGCTTTCTCTCTCTCCCCCCTCTCTTTTGCGCTCTCTCCCCCTCTCTCTCTCTCTCCATCTCCCCCTCTCTCGCTCCCCTCTCTCTCTCCCCCCTCTCTCTCTCTCTTTCTCTCTCTCCCCCCTTTCTCTTTCTCTCCCCTCTCTCTCTCTCTCCCCCCTCTCTCTCTCCCCTCTCTCTATCTCACCCCTCTCTCTCCCCTCTCTCTATCTCCCCTCTATCTCTCTCTCTCCCCCCCCCCTCTCTCGCCTCTCTCTTTCTCTCTCCCCTCTCTCTGTCTCTCCCCTCTATCTCTCTCCCCTCTATCTCTCTCTCTCTCCCCCCCCTCTCTCTCTCTCTCTCCCCCCCTCTCTCTCTCCCCCCTCTCTCTCTCTCTCCCCCTCTCTCTCTCTCCCCTCTCTCTCTCACCTCTCTCTCTCTCCCCTCTCTCTCTCTCCCCCTCTCTCCCTCCCCTCTCTCCCTCCCTCTCTCCCCCCTCTCCCCTCTCTCTCTCCCCCCTCTCTCTCTCTCTCTCCCCCTCTCTTTCTCTCTCCCCCCTCTCTCTCTCTCTCTCCCCCCCTCTCTCTCTCTCTCTCTCTCTCTCTCCCCCTCTCTCTCTCTCCCCTCTCTCTCTCTCCCCTCTATCTCTCCCCCCTCTCTCTCTCTTCTCTCTCTCTTTCTCCCCCCTCTCTCTCTCTCCCCCCTCTGTCTCTCCTCTCTCTCTCCCCCCCTCTCTCTCTCCCCCCTCTCTCTCTCTCCCCCCTCTCTCTCTCTCTCTCCCCTCTCTCTGTGTCTCTCCTCTCTCTCTATCTCTCTCCCCTCTCTCTCTCCCCTCCCCCCCCTCTCTCTCTCTCTCCCTCTCTCTTTCTCCCCCTCTCTCATTCTCTCTCTCCTCTCTCTCTCTCCCCCCTCTCTCTCTGTCTCTCTCTCTCCCTCTCCCCCCTCTCTCTTTCCCCTCTCTCTCTCCCCCTTTAACTCCCCCCTCTTTCTCCCCCTCTCTCTCCCCCCTCTCTCTCTCCCCACATCTCCCCCCTCTCTCTCTCCCCACATCTCCCCCCCTCTCTCCACATCTCCCCCCTCTCCCCACATCTCTCCCCATCTCCCCCCTCTCTCCACATCTCCCTCCTCTCTCCACATCTCCCCACATCTCTCCCCTTTCTCCACATCTCCCCCCTCTCTCCACATCTCCCCCTCTCTCCACATCTCCCCCCTCTCTCCACATCTCCCCACATCTCCCCCTCCCTCACTCCACATCTCCCCCCTCTCCCCACATCTCTCCCCTCTCTCCACATCTCCCCCCTCTCTCCACATCTCCCCCCTCTCTCCACATCTCCCCCCTCTCTCCACATCTCCCCACATCTCTCCACATCTCTCCCCTCTCTCCACATCTCCCCCCTCACTCCACATCTCCCCCCTCACTCCACATCTCCCACATCTGCCCACATCTCTCCACATCTCCCCCCTCACTCCACATCTCCCCCCTCACTCCACATCTCCCCCACTACTCCACATCTCCCCCCCTCTTCCACATCTCCCCCCCTCTCCCCACATCCCTCCACCCTCTCTTGAGCTGTTTGAGCTCTCTTCACGGGCCTTCACGCTAGGCTCCGCCCCCTTTACGGGCCTTCGCGTTAGGCCCCGCCCCTTCACGCTCGGCCACGCCCACTTTTGCTCGGCGCAGTCGGCAGAATAGGTAGGGACTTAGGCCAGTGTGTTTGTCCGCGTGCTGTCTCTACTGCGCATGACAGCTTCGGACAAACACACTTGGCCTTTTATAGTATAGGATAGTTATTATATTATATATATTAACTATATTAACCCTAATTATATTAGGGTTAATATAGTTAATATCATTATTATATTATATATATATTAAGTATAATAACCCTATCTAACTCTAACATCCCTAACTAAACTCACATTAAAATAAATCTAATATTAATATTATTAATTAAAATATTCCTATTTAAATCTATATACTTACCTATAAAATAGACCCTAAGACAGCTACAATATAATTAATAATTACATTGTAGCTATTTTAGGGTTTATATTTATTTTACAGGTAACTTGGTATTTATTTTAACTAGGTACAATAGCTATTAAATAGTTAATAACTATTTAATAGCTACCTAGTTAAAATAATTACCAATTTACCTGTAAAATAAATCCTAACCTAAGTTACAAATACACCTACACTATCAATAAATTAAATAAACTATAAATATCTAAACTAAAATACAATTAAATAAACTAAACTAAATTACAAAAAACAACAAACACTAAATTACAAAAAATAAAAAAAAGATTACAAGATTTTTAAGCTAATTACACCTATTCTAAGCCCCCTAATAAAATAATAAAGCCCCCCAAAATAAATAAAAAATCCTACCCTATTCTAAATTTAAAAAGTTAGCTCTTTTACCTTACCAGCCCTTAAAAGGGCCTTTTGCGGGGCATGCCCCAAAGAAAACTACTCTTTTGCCTGAAAAAAAACACAATACCAACCCCCAACATTACAACCCACCACCCACATACCCCTACTCTTACCCAAACCCCCCTTAAATAAAGCTAACACTACCCCCCTGAAGATCTCCCTACCTTGTATTCACCCAGCCGGGCAGAACTCTTCATCCAATCGGATTGAACTTGAATCTTTTTCTACCTTAATTCCGATTGGCTGATAGAATCCTATCAGCCAATCGGAATTCGACGGACGCCATCTTGGATGATGTCATTTGAAGGAACATCATTCGTCGGGAAGTCGTCGTGCCGGATGGATGCTCCGCAGCGGAGGAGCGAAGAAAGAAGATTGAAGATGCCACTTTGCTTGAAGACATCACCGGATGGAAGAAGACTCTCTGCCGCTTTCTTGAAGACATCGCCAGATGGAAGAAGACTCTCTGCCGCTTGCTTGAAGACATCGCCCAGATGGAAGAAGACTTCTTTGCCGCTTGATTGAAGACATCGCCCGGATCGGATGAAGAGTTCTGCCCGGCTGGGTGAATACAAGGTAGGGAGATCTTCAGGGGGGTAGTGTTAGCTTTATTTAAGGGGGGTTTGGGTTAGAGTAGGGGTATGTGGGTGGTGGGTTGTAATGTTGGGGGGTGGTATTGTGTTTTTTTTTCAGGCAAAAGAGCAGTTTTATTTGGGGCATGCCCTGCAAAAGGCCCTTTTAAGGGCTGGTAAGGTAAAAGAGCTAACTTTTTTAATTTAGAATAGGGTAGGGATTTTTTTTTATTTTGGGGGGCTTTATTATTTTATTAGGGGGCTTAGAATAGGTGTAATTAGCTTAAAAATCTTGTAATCTTTTTTTTATTTTTTGTAATTTAGTGTTTGTTATTTTTTGCAATTTAGTTTAGTTTATTTAATTGTATTTTAGTTTAGATATTTGTAGTTTATTTAATTTATTGATAGTGTAGGTGTATTTGTAACTTAGGTTAGGATTTATTTTACAGGTAAATTGGTAATTATTTTAACTAGGTAGCTATTAAATAGTTATTAACTATTTAATAGCTATTGTACCTAGTTAAAATAAATACCAAGTTACCTGTAAAATAAATATAAACCCTAAAATAGCTACAATGTAATTATTAATTATATTGTAGCTATCTTAGGGTTTATTTTATAGGTAAGTATTTAGATTTAAATAGGAATATTTTAATTAATAATATTAATATTAGATTTATTTTAACAAGAGTTTAGTTAGGGATGTTAGAGTTAGATAGGGTTATTATACTTAAAGGGACATGAAACCCACATTTTTTCTTTCATTATTTAGAAAGACCATGGAATTTTAAACACCTTTCTAATTTACTTCTATTAGCTAATTTGCTTCAATCTCTTGATATCCTTTGCTGAAAAGCATATCTAGATAGGATCAGTAGCTGCTGATTGGTGGCTGCAAATAGATGCTTTGTATGATTGGCTCATCCATGTGTGTTGCTATTTCTTCAACAAAGGATATCTAAAGAATAAAACAAATGAAATAATAGAAGTAAATTGAAATGTTGTTTAAAATTGTATTCTCTATCTGAATCAGGGAAGAAAAATGTTGGGTTTAATGTCCCTTTAATATATATATAATATAATAACGATATTAACTATATTAACCCTAATATAATTAGGGTTAATATAGTTAATATGTATAATATAATAACTATATTAACTATATTAACCCAATATAATTAGGGTTAATATAGTTAATATAGCTGGCGGCGGTGTAGGGGGATTAGATTAGGGGTTAATTAATTTAATATAGGTGGCGGCGGGGTAGGGGGATTAGATTAGGGGTTAATACATTTATTATGTGGCGGCGGTGTAGGGGGATTTAGATTAGATGCAAAAGAGCTGTTTACTTTGTGACAAAGCCCCACCAAAAGCCCTTTTAAGGGCTGGTAAAAGAGCTGAATTCTTTGGGGCATGCCCCGCAAAAAGCCCTTTTAAGGGCTGGCAATAGAGCAGTTTACTTTGGGGTAATGTCACGCAAAAAGCCCTTTTCAGGGCTATTTGTAGGGTTAGACTTAGGTTTAGTGGTAGGGATATTTTAGTAATTTAGGGGTTAAATAATTTAATATAGGTGGCGGTGGGGTAGGGGGATTAGATTAGGGGTTAATTAATTTAATATAGCTGGCGGCGGTGTAGGGGGATTAGATTAGGGGTTAATTAATTTAATATAGCTGGCGGCGGTGTAGGGGGATTAAATTAGGGGTTAATAATTTTAAAATAGATGGCGGCGGTGTAAGGGGCTCACTTTAGGGGGTAGTTTAATGTAGTTGGCGGCGGGGTAGGAGCTCACATTAGGGGGTTATACTTTTATTGTAGGTGGCGGCGGGGTCCGGGAGCGGCGGTTTAGGGGTTAATAACTTTATTAGGGATTGCGGCGGGGGATCGCGGTTGACAGGTAGATAGAAATTGCGCATGCTTTAGGTGTTAGGTTTTATTTAGCAGATCGCGGTTGACAGCTAGATAGACATTGCGCATGCGTTAGGTGTTAGGTTTATTTTGTAGCTAGTTTAGGGAGTTACGGGGCTCCAATAGACAGCGTAAGGCTTACTACGGATGCTTTTTGTGGCAAGGTGAAAATAGAGTAAGATTTCTCCATTTTCGCCACGTAAGTCCTTACGCTGTATATTGGATACCAAACTGCGCTGGTTTGGTATACCTGCCTATGGCCCAAAAAACTACGGGCGACGGCAGAAATATACGAGCGTAACTTCTAGGTTACGCCGTATATAGGATACCAAACCAGCGCAAAATTCAGCGTCGCCAGCATTTGCGGGCGACGCTGCATATCGGATCGGGCCCAAGGCCTGTAAGGCTGGGAGGGCATGAGGCATAGGGTCTAATCCCATTTTCAATTTCCCAGTGAAGATGCCTGCATAAAGGTGTTTGTGGCTATTTATTTATATACAGATACCATGTGAAAAATAAATTTAAACAGCTGTGTTGTATAGAAACGGGTGCATTTTTTGGTGTATGGCTTGTAAGGCTGGGATGTAATGAGGTACTGAGGACAAGTCCTTAGCATAGGGTCCAACTCCCTTTTTGGTTCCCCGTGAAGATGCCTGCATGAAAGAAATGCACTTTTGCATGGTAGTGAAGTCCAAAAAACATAATTTATATAAGAACTTACCTAATAAATTCAATTCTTTCATATTGGCATTTGACAAGAGTCCATGAGCTAGTGACGTATGGGATATACAATCCTACCAGGAGGGGCAAAGTTTCCCAAACCTCAAAATGCCTATAAATACACCCCTCACCACACCCACAATTCAGTTTAACGAATAGCCAAGTAGTGGGGTGATAAAGAAAGGAGTAAAAAGCATCAACAGAGGTATCTGGAAATAATTGTGCTTTATACAAAAAAATCCTAAACACCATAAAAAGGGTGGGCCTCATGGACTCTTGCCAATATGAAAGAAATTAATTTATCAGGTAAGTTCTTACATAAATTATGTTTTCTTTCATGTAATTGGCAAGAGTCCATGAGCTAGTGACGTATGGGATATCAAATACCCAAGATGTGGAACTCCACTCAAGAGTCACTAGAGAGGGAGGGATAAAAATAAACAACAGCCATATGCTGAAAAATTAATCCACAACCCAAAATATAGGCTATTTCATAAAGAAAAGAAAAACTTAAAACATCAGCAGAAGAATCAAATTGAAACAACTGCCTGAAGAACTTTTCTACCAAAAACTGCTTCTGAAGAAGCAAATACATCAAAATGGTAGAATTAAGTAAATGTATGTAAAGAAGACCAAATTGCTGCTTGCAAATTTGAACAACTGAAGCTTCATTCTTAAAAGCCCACGAAGTGGCGACTGATCTAGTAGAATGAGCTGTAATTCTCTGAAGTGGGGCCTAACCCGACTCCAATAAGCTTGAAGAATCAAAAGCTTTAATCAACAAACCAAGGAAATAGCAGAAGTTTTTCTGACCTTTCCTAGGACCAGAAAATATAACAAATAGACTAGAAGTCTTTCTGAAATCTTAGTAGCTTAAAAATAATATTTCAAAGCTCTCACCATATCCAAAGAATGTAGATATAGAGTTATGTAGAGTGGATGAATGTGATCGTTTATATTAGCTTCTGCACTCTGTCGAACAGCCATTATCAGAGGTAGAATGAGAGGAAAGTAAAAAGAAATCAGTGATGGAAGGAAAGGGAACATATTTAAATGGAATTGAGAAGGGGAAGTGTACCGGAGACTTCCATTTAAGAGGTAATAAGAGGACCGAAAATATATCTCAAGTAAATATTTTGTAAACTTCCTAATTATTAGAGACAGTAGCAAGGAGGAAGACAATAACATTGCATATCCAAAGAATGTAAAGAACTTTCCAAAGAATTCTTAGGATTAGGACACAAGGAAGGAGCAACAATTTCTCTACTAATGTTGTTAGAATTCACAACCTTAAGAAAAAATTGAAATGAAGAGCTGGAATGAGAGTCGCATCTTCATGCGGACTTAGGGTCTGGCTTTTTGGTTTCTTAAATGAGTTGGATTTATTCCATTTAAAGAAGGTTTCCAATTGGAAACAGATTCCATAGGGAAGGATTAGGAACCAGTACTGAGACAGTTATCAGTAGAGGTAATGGTATATGAGAGTATATCGTCGATCTGAAAAGGGAGGTATGAGATGAATCTCTACGACCGATAACAGAGAACCTATGAAGAAGAAGCAACGATTTTTAAAGATTTTGGAAAGACACTTAAGCTTCATGATATTTGGAGAATGCAAAACCCTGATGAAAAAAGGCTATACATGCATGTCTAAAAGTTTCATATCATTAGCTAGGATTGATGCTTTCTGGTATAAGAGTATCTTATGAAGAAAGGAAGAGGTTATGGATTCTTATTGGTGCGCAAAATGCCCCTTGCACAAATACCTATCTGCTCCCAAAAACAGATATATATATATATGGAAAAGAATAAAATAATAGAGTTTGGTAAAAGTGCGCTGGCAGCAACAGGGGATAATAGAAAACCAATGTAAGCAAATGCAATCTGGATATAAAATAATAAAAGATCAAACAGTAGATAAAATACATAAACAATTTAAATTGTTTAGGACCGGTCATAGATCTGTGGTATTATACATTTTGTGTCCATTATAATAAATGTCTATGTATTTTATCTACTGTTTGATGTATTGATCTTTTATTATTTTATATCCAGATTGCATTTGCTTACATTGGTTTTCTATTATCCCCTGTTGCTGCCAGCGCACTTTCACCAAACTCTATTATTTTATCTTATGAAGAAAGAGCTATTCCCTGAAATTAAAGATTTTACGATTTCAGACCATGTCCCAATTTTATTAAAAATATTTCCAATAGGGAGGGTGAACCATGTAAAAAGGAATAACTTTTTTTCCCCAAGATTAATGAAAGATAACGTGGCCTTTATAAACTGGCTTAAAAATAGCTGGAATTAATTTTTAGCTCAAATTAAACACCATGCACAGAAAACATAAATCTTATGGGTAACAGCAAAGGCTGTACTGAGAGGATAAATAAAAAGCTATATGATACAGTTTAAGAAGAAGATAAACGCCAGAGATACCCAACTCACTAACCAATTAATGAATACATTTAATAAATATTTAGTGGATACATCTAATGCTAACTGGGTAGATTATGTTAAAGCCAAACAAGAAAGATATGCTTTTTTATTAGAGAAAGACTATAGAGAAGATATAAAAAGCAAGGCAAATGTCATGAAATTTGGTAATAAAACCGGAAAATTCCTGGCAAAAATCTCAAAATCAATAAAGAAAACGAATATAATTGCTGCAACTAAAAATTTTTATAATGCAGATGAGATCAACAAAGATAATAAAAAAGAGTTCTGGAAAAAGATAATTCTACCAAAGATAGATAGAGAAAGCCTAGATAAATAAATGCTCCTATTTTAATGGAAGAAATAGAATTGGAGATTAAAAATATGGCTCTTAATAAAGTGCCCGGACCCGACCAGCTACCCTCAGAATTTTATAAAATTGTATTTAAAGAAAATGCCCCACTTTTGACAGATCTTTATAATACATATTATATAAAGAACAATCCAATCTCAAACAAATTTACAAAAGCAATAACTTCTCTTATTTTGAAAAAAGGAAAAAAATCCAGAGCTAGCAGATTCATACCGGCCAATCTCACTGCTCAATATCGATAATAAAATACTGGCCTCAATTGTGGACAATAGGCTCAAAGCAGACATGTTTTGTTAGATATGGCAGTGATAACACTGGATGCGGAGAATGCTTTCAATGCAGTCCAGTGGGATCATCTATTCTCTACGCTAACTAATTTTGGCTTCATGGGTCACTTTTTGAAATTCATTGAAGCAATTTATGATAGCTTTTTATCTATGATTATGGTTAATGGAATGTTTATCCCTGAAATTAAATTAGGAAGAGACACAAGACAGGGGTGCCCCCTGTCTCTGTTATTATTTAATTTAGTGATCGAACCATTGGTAGAGAAATTGAATCAAACCCTACAGGGAATTATTTGTAACACAGTAGAAACAAAAATATTATTGTATGCCGACGACATAATCATTTTTATGAGGAATACAGAAGTTAATCTGCCCCATAATTCGATATATTAAATAAATTTGGTTCCTTTTCAGGATATAAAGTCAATATGTCTAAATCAGAGCTGATGTGGCTCAGGAAAACTAAAAATTAAATAAAAGACACTATGTTCAAAGAAGTAAATACAGTACTGTATCTAGGTATATGGTTGAATAAAAATCCGGCATAGAAAACTATAAGCCTCTCTTTAGAAAACTAAGAAATATATTAGAGACCTGGAAAAAGCTTCCACTGTCATTATCAGGAAAAGTCAATTTAGTTAAAATGGTACTATTCCCTAAAATCTTATACAAATTACAAGATCTACCCTTAATGATTAAAAAGAAAGACATTCAGTATTTTTATTTTTTTTATCAACCTATATTGGGGTAAAAAGAAAATCGTATACACTATGAATAAATTATGTCAGCTGAAAAGTGTGGGCGGGTTTTCCCTCCCATCAATACAGAATTATAATATTGCTTGCTTAGTGAAAATAGCAGCTGAAAGGCTGCTAGAAAGAGAATATCTTACCCCAACAAAACTAGAAATGGCAATTGTCAACCCTTGCTCCTTGAAGGCTCTCTTACATATAGACATTAAGTCAATTCCCAATTAATTAATTAATTTAAAAAAAGAGTTATTTATACAATAACAAAAGCCTGGCAACTAATGTGCAAAAAGACTGGCCTAGATTTTTTTTTTCAGAAGGATTAAGATCTGAAGTGTTCTTTAGATGGAACAGAACAGGCCTGATTTTTGTGTCACAAGCAATAGATTATATAGGAGGTACTGAGACAATAAAACTTTTTGAAGATTTAAGGAAGGAGTATAAGATACCTCAGAAGGATTTTTTTTGCATATCTGCAATATAGACATGGGGTAACTAGAATGATAAAGGATCATAAAGGTAATTGGAACTGGGATCAAATAGAATCATGCCTGAGATTATGTAGGACATGGAACTACTCTATACATAAATGGTATAACAGTCTTAGGGGTTGAAGGAGATTTACTTATTAAAAATTTGGTCTTTAAATGGCACCTGAAGGGTCTTCATTCAGTGGACAAAGAGATGATTAAGGGTAGTATAGTAAGTGCTGTCTTAAAGCAATGTGCTGTAGACTCAAGAAAGGAGATGAAAATTAAAAATTTCTTTAAAAAATGGTGGCAGTTGATTAAATCATATTCATCAGAAATTCAAAATCTAATAATCTTTCCCTTCCAAAATTCTATTTACTTTCAGGAGGCAATATTAAGAGGGGATTTTCCTCAAGTTCAATTAGAATGGAGATAAAAGGAGGAGGAGTGAGGCTAATCCATCTTCCCCGTTTTTTTGTTTTTGTTTTTTTCTGTTATGGGGTGGGATGGGGAGATAAGTTAAAATAGTCCAGTATACTGTGAATTTATGATAAATGATGAGGGGAAGAAAAAGAGCCAGTTATATAGAGGTATACATAATGAGTGGAGATCACTGAGTTTGGTTTTCTTTTTCTTTCTCTCTGTATAACTATCTGATGAATAATGAAATATATCTTATCTTCTTGAATTTTGATTGCATCTGGACATGTTAAATAAATATAATATTTTTAAAAAAATCATCAAATGAGTGTCCATATTAGACTTTATTTGTTTCACTGGGCCAGTGACCATTATCAAAATGTTATTATTGAAAACAAACATACATACTTCTATATTAAAGGGATACTAAGCCCAATTGTTTTCTTTCATGATTCAGATAGAGAATGCAATTTTAAGCAACTTTCTAATTTACTCCTATTATCAACTTTTCTTCGTTCTCTTGCTATTAAGAATGTAAGCTTAGGATCCATCCTATTTTTTTGTTCAGCACCTGGGTTGCGCTTGCTGATTGGTGGCTAAATGTACCCACCAATCAGCAAGCGCTATAAAGGGTGCTGAACCAAATATGGGCCAACTCCTTAGCTTAGAATCCAGATAAGCAAGAGAACGAAGAAAAACTGATAATAAGAGTAAATTAGAAAGTTGATTAAAATGGCATGCTCTATCTGAATCAGGAAATAAAAAAATTGTGTTTAGTATCCATTTAACAAACTTCACACGAGTAACGTATTTTTTTAGGTATATAACAAAAATGAGCAAGTTTCAAGAAGTCTTTCATTAAGTGTGTTTCAAATGGGAATATTATTATTATCGGTTATTTGTAGAGCGAAAACAGATTCTGCAGCACTAATAGGATAAAAAGGAATTGGGATGAGGATTTGGCTGTACAGTGCTACTACAAATGATTATAGTATAAAGATCAAGAGCTGTAAACACGTTCCACATTAAAGGCAACCATCACTTTATAAGATATTTTAAAAACACACACAAAAAAAAACTTAATTTTTCTCTACACTACACATAAATAATATAATCCAGACATACAGTTCTCTCTTTACTTTGTTATCATTAGTCTCCCATCATCAGCCATTATGTATACCCTTCATCAAACTTTTGCTCTCTTTTCTCATTTTCTCAGCTACATTAAAAAAAATTCAGTGGCTTAGCAATAAATAAAGAAATCAGTCAAAAATAAAATACGTGTTCAAAGTCTTTTGATTTTCCGTAAATGGACGTTAACATAGGCAAAATGCTTCATCTGTATAAATACACTCACAGGGAGAGAAGTCATTTGGGTTTTCATAGATTAAGAAAAATAATAAGAAGAAAAAACTGCTTGCACAATGTCAGGCAGTAAAACAGTATCTTTGGCATTAACTGTAGGAAAAAGGAAATGTTTCTGCTCCTGTGCAACATTTTGATTGGGTGATTCAGATGAATAGTTTGCAAGTCTGTTTAGAAAAGTATGAAGACATTGGAACATTCTTAGAGGCAGGAAAAATGACTAGGGGAACATAAATGAATTTTTGCAATATGTTTAGAGAATGATATTATTATAGTTCCCGCTTACAACCCAAGTGCACTAGTGCAGATATCCTCAGATTGGTTAAGAAGTGTAATCAGATTGTGGAATCTGTCTATGTAATGAAATGGCCACAAAACCAGTCAATGAATTTAAAAGAAATTGGATAAGCTCCTTGAGGGAAGCTGATGTTGTTACTGGAGATTCTGGCTCGTATTACATTCATTACATGATTCTACTTGCAATTTGATTCATTACTATGGTCCGATCTAATTACAGACCTCCTAATGATCATTCAGAACTAGAGGTCAGAAAGGATGTTTTTTTCCTGTGTTCATTGGCTTCACTACAGATTTCATATTGCTCTCCCTTGGATTAACATTAATATTTTAAGGCATTCCTTTCATAGAACTGTTTGAAGGTAATGTTTTAGGATTTGTGTAAAAGCTGGAAATCTGGTATATGACCAAGAGAAGGACTATCAGTTTCAGATTAATAACACCAACGGGAGGCTGAAATAGATATAATATGGCACTACTGGCGTGGGTATGCAATTTGAGGTTATGTTTTCTAAACACGATTCTTATACTAGAAGTGCGTGTGTATATATGTATGTGTGTGTATATGTGTATGCGCGTGTGTGTGTACAGTATATGTGTATGTGTTTATGTGTGTATGTATGTATGTGTGTGTGTGCAAGTGTGAGTGTATATATATATATATATATATGTATGTGTGTGTTTGCAAGTGTGTGTGTATATGTGTGTATATATGTATGTGTGTGTACAGTATATGTGTGTATGTATGTATGTATGTATGTGTGTGTATGTATGTATGTATGTGTGCAAGTGTGTGTGTGCGCATGTATTTGTGTGTGCACGCATGTGTGTGTATTCAGTGGCAACATTTTTTTAATACAAGCACAACCCGGCATGCACGAAAAGCCTCCGTCAAGTGAAGTTAGCGCACGATCGGAAGTGCAGAATATCATTCCACTCATAATCTATCCCAAAATCTATAAAATCTATCTGCATGCCAACTATCATAAATATTGGTGCAGGGATTTTTGCAGTAGTTTTGGTGAATCTTTTTCCTATCTCTTTACATTGAAAAGTACAACTCGATAACTTAATTCCCCTCTCTTGCGATCAATGAGGCTGCCCACTAAACTTCTAAATTTCCAATTAGTCATCAAATCCATTGTTACAAACACCCGAATAACAGAATTTCGAACATAAACTACTTAAATACTTCCTTTAATATTAATGGTTAATAGTTTTCATATACTGAACAAACATTTCCCATTATGTAGACAAGAGTGCAATAAAATAACAAGACTTACCCTAAAAGTAGATGTACTCTGGCAACCATATTCCATAGAATTATTACGTTGTGGCCTCTGAATATGCATCACCTGAAACCCAATATAACATAAATCTGCATTCCAAGCCTACAAATCGGCTACAATATGCCTGTGTATTTGCAGAAATTAGATTTTTTTCAGGTGGATCGCAGTACAAAATAATCATGCCAGGAAAATACATTATAAAGAAACATACAGTGCTCCTTTTGTGAAAAAAACTTCACAGCTACCTTTTTCTGTAGGAGACTGGAATAAGGTCTCAGTTTTGTCAGAAATCACGTTTTTCTAGCTTTTTTTGGTTCTCAGAAACAACTGAACTGTAAAATTGGCAAAACTTTGACTTTCCTCAAAGCTGCCAAGTTTCAGCTCGTTCCTATTTTGTAAGGAAAAAGTTATGAGTGTCTGTAAGTGGGGTTTTAACATTATAGTGAACTATATTCATTTGTGTATTTTCATAATAGGAAGCAAACCACTCTTAGTCACGATAGCACTTTGAATTCCTAAAACCTTGTGGTATAAAGGATGATTTTTTTCCCCCTAAAATTCCATATGAGTTTTACATTTGTCTGCCTTGGTCATCAGTTAAAATTTACACCGACAAGTAATTAGTCCTGTCACTAAAATAATCTGGCATGTGTGCTTTCTGTATTGCTTATACAAGCATACCCTTATTTTCACTAGTACATTTACCTTGTTGTTTGAGGTTAATTCTCCAGAATGTATATTTTTATATACTGAATATCATATAATAACTTTCAAATGCTAAAATCTTTTTTGTATAGATTACATGGCAATGATCTGTGTCTATACAGATCTAATGTTCTCTTATATTTCATAATCCAGAATGTTTTTGTACCTGAATATCACTATGGTGATAGGCTATGTTTATATATGTAAATAATGTTAATTTAAGAGCTGGCATGTCTCATTATTGTGATGTCAGTCTTGGAGTTATATGTGGTGTGATTATGACTGTTAGTGATGTTTTGTCATTTTTTAATATATGGAAAAAAAATGGATATATTATTAAATTAAAGGGATATGAAACCCAAACATTTTTCTTTCATGATTCAGATAGAGCATGCAATTTTAAAGAACTTTCTAATTTACTTCAAATTTTCTTCATTTTATTGGTATCTTTTGTTGAAAAGCAGGGTTGTAATGCTTCAGAGCCGGTGTTCTAAAGAAACTGATATACTATAGGAATGTGTATACTACATCACTTCCGGTGACGTATTATCAGCTGTTGGAGGGGTGTGGAGCTCAATGCGCATGCGCAAGAGGCCCAACCTCCTCCAAACATCTGTTTAAGGAGATTTAGTACATAACAACGGGTCGCAGGACTACGTAAACTACAATGCACATGCGCACGCGCACACGGCCCTACTCCTCAGTGATCCATTGTGCAGTCACTACGGTGACTGCAACTTAGGTTTGGAATTTTGTAATAAAGGCTATATTTTTCTATTAACTCCGGTGACTGCTCCAATATTTTATTCCGGTGGGGTGGGGTGGGGTAGGGAAGGTGAGGGTGTGTGGTGTGGGTATTATGACAGTAGCAATATGCTGTCACATTTGTCACTGTTTTTAGCCCACTCAAACACACTCAAAGCGACCGCAGTGCGCGGGCCATATATTTCCTCGACCCGTTGTTTACATTACATCAGCTGTTAGGAGGAGGTTGGGCCTCTTCCGCATGCGCAATGAGCACAACACCCTTACAGCAGCTAGGTCACGTGACCTAAAGTGACGTGGTATACACATTCCTATGCGGTATACCATTTTCTTTAGAACACCGGCAACATTTCTGGAGCACTATATAGCAGCAGTTTAGCAAGAATGTTATAAATTTGCAAGACCACTAGATGGCAGCACTATTTCCACACATGTAGTGCTCCAGATGCCTACCTAGGTATCTCTTCAACAAAAAATATTATGGGAATGAAGCAAATTTAATAATAGAAAATTTTAAAATTGTGTGCTCTGTCTGAATAAAAAATTTTTTTTGGGGGGGTTTCATATCCCTTTAATTTTGCTTGCTATGCAAAGATACAACTAAGTGGTACAGAATCTGTCTGCTTACAAGCTCATGGAGTGAGTGATGATTATTTTATAATATATGTGTTGTAACATAAAGAGAAATCATAACCTATTTTACTGAAGTTAGAATTTTCTATTCTATTCAGCTATATATTTCTATAGAGTTGGATTATAGAGAGACCTGCACACATTTGAGAATACCCTGGTCTCATTAAAGGGACAGTGTACTCTTATATCCCCCCCCCCCCCCGTTAATTTGTTTACAATTCATCTTAACTTTCCCTTTTAAAATAGCTGACTTAGCTATTGTTTCCCCACCTATACTGAACATTTCTGGTTAAAAAAAACAAAACACGTAAACAAGAAGGCTTAGATAAAATAATTCTCCCAGTGGGGGGCTGTGACAGAGAGGTACTAAAATGTTCATTTTCCATTGTTCTCTCTATGTATTGGTGTTTGAGTAAACAGTGAAAGATAAGATAAGGAAGACTGTGTAAATAACTAGACAGATAAGATAACTAGGTCTGCTCTCAATACAGCTCATTTTGGGCCAGATTACAAGTGGAGCAGTATTTAACACTCTGGCTAGCGTGCTAACTCTGCTAGAAGTAAGCTTTTTGCGAGCATCGGGTAGCGCTCATATTGCAAGTTGAATGTTACATTTTAATTTGCACGCTATCCCAATATGCACAAAAAGACGAAGTTAATCGTATTTCCCCATAGAATTCAATGGAGCAAATAAAGTGGGGAAAAAACCTAACACCCTACTCAATATATATCTGATGTTTTTTTTTTATAATATATATATATATATGAATACGTTTTTAAATAGTGGATGGAAAAAATTTCGTTTACAAGAGAAGTGTTACACAGGAATCTCGTAGTAAAATTTCCTGGAAAAATTTAAACCAATACTATCATAAAGCTATTGTACTGGTACTTTAATTGGATTAGTGGTGCAGACCCATATATTAACATATTTGAATTAGAAAAAGGGGAGATGTTGTACGTATTAATAACACTGTTTAAAGACTGGGGATTTAGCACTCATTTCAAAAGTTAAATAAATGCAACACTCTCAAAGATAAGTATCAACAACAGATTTATTTATACAAGGGCCTCTAGTTATCAACGTGTCTACTTACCTGCCTTCGCCGGCCCAATACGCCCGCCTAAGCTCGCCTACCATCGCCGCTGCGGACCTGAAAAATCTCGCCAAAGTTATCAATAAATCTGTCAAAAAGCCGCGCACCAAGTACGGGGCAATGAGCAGCGGACTGTGATAGTTATCACTCATCCAATCTCGCTGCTCTTCGGCTTTTTGACAGCTTTATTGACAAGCTGTCACTAAGCACCCACACTAACTATACTGTTCTACCCCCTATACCGGCGACCCCGCCGCAACTATAATAAATGTATTAACCCCTAAACCGCCGCTCCCAGAGCCCACTGCCACCTACATTATACCTAGTAACCCCTACCCTGCCCCCCCTATACCGCCGCCACCTATAATAAATTTATTAACCCCTATCCTGCCGATCCCGGACCCCGCCGCAACTAAATAAATTGTTTAACCCCTAAACCGCCGCTCCTGGACCCCGCCGCCACCTATATTAAACTTATTAACCCCTAATCTGCCCCCCTACACCGTCACCATCTATAATACATTTATTAACCCCTATCCTGCCCCCCCCCACACCGTCGCCACCTATAATAAATTTATTAACCCCTATCCTGCCCCCCTACACCGCCGCCACTATAATAAAATTATTAACCCCTAAACCTAAGTCTAACCCTACCCCTAACACCCCCCTAACTTAAATATTAATTAAATACATCTAAATAAATTTAACACTTATTAAATTAATTATTCCTATTTAAAATTAAATACTTACCTTTAAAATAAACCCTAATATAGCTACAATATAAATAATAATTATATTGTAGCTATCTTAGGATTTGTTTTTATTTTACAGGCAAATTTCAATTTATTTTAACTAGGTACAATAGCTATTAAATAGTTATTAACTATTTAATAGCTACCTAGTTAAAATAAAGAGAAATTTACCTGTAAAATAAAAACTAACCTAAGTTACAATTACAACTAACACTACACTATACTTAAATAAATTAATCCTATTTAAAACTAAATACTTACTGTAAAATAAACCCTAAGATAGCTACAACGTAATTAATAATTACATTGTAGCTATTTTAGGATTTATATTTATTTTACAGGTAACTTTGTATTTATTTTAGCTAGTTAGAATAGTTATTAAATAGTTATTAACTATTTAATAACTACCTAGCTAAAAGAAATACAAAATTACCTGTAAAATAAATCCTAACCTAAGTTACACTTAAACCTAACACTACACTATCATTCAATTAATTAAATAAATTACCTACAAATAACTACAATTAAATACAATTAAATAAACTAACTAAAGTACAAAAAATAAAAAAAGCTAAGTTACAAAAAATAAAAAAATAAGTTACAAACATTTCAAAAATATTACAACAATTTTAAGCTACTTACACCTAATCTAAGCCCCCTAATAAAATAACAAATCCCCCCAAAATAAAAAAATCCCTACCCTATTCTACATTAAAAAGTTAACAGCTCAATTACCTTACCAGCCCTTAAAAGGGCCTTTTGTGGGGCATGCCCCAAAGAAAACAGCTCTTTTGCCTGTAAAATAAAAATACAACCCCCCCCACATTAAAACCCACCACCCACATACCCCTACTCTAACCCAAACCCCCCTTAAATAAATTTAACACTACACCCCTGAAGATCATCCTACCTTTAGCCGTCTTCAGCCAGCCGACCACCGATGGAACCGAAGAGGAGATCCGGAGCGGCAGAAGTCATCATCCAAGGGGCGCTGAAGAAGTCTTCCATCCGATTGAAGTCATCATCCAGGCGGCGCTGAAGAAGTCTTCCATCCGATTGAAGTCATCATCCAGGCGGCGTCTTCAATCTTCACCCATCCGGAGCGGAGCGGAGCCATCTTCAGACGAGCCTACCCGGAGCCATCTTCTTCCACCGACGACTGAACGACGAATGACGGTTCCTTTAAGTGACGTCATCCAAGATGGCGTCCCTCGAATTCCGATTGGCTGATAGGATTCTATCAGCCAATCGGAATTAAGGTAGGAAAAATCTGATTGGCTGATCCAATCAGCCAATCATATTGAAGTTCAATCCGATTGGCTGATCCAATCAGCCAATCAGATTGAGTTTGCATTCTATTGGCTGTGTATGCATGTCTGTGTGTGATTGACTGTGTATGCATGTCTGGGTGTGATTGACTGTGTATACATGTCTGTGTGTGTGAGAGAGATTGACTGCTGTATGCATGTCTGTGTGTGTGTGATTGACTGTGTATGCATGTCTGTGTGTGTGTGGGTGTGATTGACTTGTATGTATGTCTGTGTGTGTGTGGGGGTGCGTGATTGACTGTGTATGCATGTCTGTGTGTGTGATTGACTGTGTATGCATGTCTGTGTGTGTGATTGACTGTGTATGCATGTCTGGGTGTGTGTGTGTGATTGACTGTGTATGCATGTCTGTGTGTGTGATTGACTGTGTATGCATGTCTGGGTGTGTGTGTGTGATTGACTGTGTATGCATGTCTGGGGGGGTATGCATGATTTTGTGTGTTCTGTGGTAAGAAAAAAATAGAGAATATGCATTGAAACATTTTTTCTCTTATCTTCTTAACATTTGGTAGTCATGTCCCAAAAAATTCTAAGAAGTATTTTTTTTTTTTTTTAATCTCATGGACAAAATGTGAGATATAACGTATATATAATACAATCACTGCATAAACACATACGAAATACACTGCAAATATAATTTGAGGAAAATATGCTAATAAAATAATTTTTTTACCATTTGCCAATAAAAAATAAAAAAATGTCCCTGGATTTCATTTTAAAAATCTGGTCACCTTAAACTAAACCCACTCAAATACTCAGAATCCCCAGGAAAACTGTGGCAACAGCTGAGCTGAGACAGGAAGAAGGGATCTAAGTTGTCTGTGCACAGCCACTCAACATGTGGTAAAGCGTAGAAACACAACTTCAAACTACAGTAACAAGCAGGAGGCGTGGCCACGCTAATATTGGGTACAGAGCTCTGTATATATGTTATATTTCATAGAGTGTAATTTAAAGGGACAGTCAACCCAAAAATTATTCTAAGTGATATATATAAAGTTTCAAGAGATCATTATTTACAAATGTAGCCCAATTTTGTAATATATAGCGTTTACAAGTAAAAGCACTTTCTGTTTGTGCATGCACTAAAGCTGGGTATGAGTACGATCACAAAGTTACTGCGATCACAAGAAGATGAGGATGTAGCTGATGATGAAATAAGGGAGGGGGCAGACAGACATTTTCAAACGGCAGAGGCGCGAACTGTAAGTGCTTTTACTTGTAAACACTATATATTAAAAAATTGGGCTACATTTGTAAATAATGATCTCTTGAGACTTTATACAGGTAGCCCTTAGTTTACGCCGGGGTTAGGTTCCAGAAGGAATGGTTGTAAATCGAAACCGTTGTAGATTGAAACCCAGTTTATAATGTAAGTCAATGGGAAGTGAGGGTGATAGGTTCCAGGCCCCTCTCAAAATTGTCATAAGTAACACCTAATACATTATTTTTAAAGCTTTGAAATGAAGACTTTAAATGCTAAACAGCATTATAAACCTAATAAAATAATCACACAACACAGAATATATAATTAAACTTAGTTAAATGAACAAAAACATTTGCTAAACAGCATTCTAAACCTAATAAAATAATCACACAACACAGACTTCACTTGCATTTTTCTGCAAACAGTTTTTTCTATGCATTCCAATCTGGACTGATTTATAGACAGGAAGATCTTGTTCCTTTGAAATCTGCTCGATAGCTCAGGTCTGGTTAAACTGATTAATTTCAGCTTGCTTGGCTTTGCTGCAACACAAGCGGACAGCTCCACCTACTGGCTATTTTAATAAATGCACTGCTTCTCAATGCTTTTCAATAGCAGTCACATGACTGGAAAAAAAGGTTGCTATTCTGAAACGGTGTAAATTGAATCGTTGTAAAACGAGGGCCACCTGTATATAAATTTTTGGGTTGTGTCACTTTAACTGGGATAGTTAAAGCGGACATGTATAGATCGAAAAGTCCACATTATTGTTAACCAAACATAGGTCACAGTCCCGGTATTGAGGACAGAGACAACAATTAGAGCAGTCTGTTAGCTGTTCCCAAATATCCAAGCTGGGTAAATGAGAAAAGGGTCAAAGGACCCAGGAGATAGTAAGCAAGTATCCAGCGGAGGTCATGGTATAGAGCAAGCAGAAAATAGGGTTAGTATTGCCAAGCAACATGCAGGAGGGCAACTCTTATAGCAGTCACATACCCATCTGTCGACTGCATATATCCACTGCCTGCAAATACATCATACGGACACCCAAAGCTTCATCTGTGCTCCTACAACGATATATATATAACACCTACGATAAAGGCACTTCAGCCGAAATGCATCAGATGAGAGGCTGACAGCACACTGCTTGTCTTGCAGTTTTTAATATGCTGTTGTTCCTGATGGAAGAATAATAAAAAAATTATACCTATTGCCTTGAGGCTCACTGGTTTTTTCACGCTCTGGTTATATATAAATATTACCTTTTATGAGATGGCAGAGGTGGTGGTACTTAGTATCGTGAGTACCTCCACAAAAAAAGCCCTGGGTTTAGATATATACAGATATATATAGGAATATATATTGAAAAATACATAGAACATATTCCCCTATGTAAAGAACATTGGAATGTGAAATATTTACAGTAAATACATAGTCAAACACTTTATTAAATATGAATATTTAATATATTAATATTGCTTAAATAACGGCTAGATTATGAGATGTGCGTTAGAGGCGATGTGGTGCTAACGAGCAGTTTTCCCTCACTGCTCACTTACCTACAGCGCTGGTATTACGAGTTTTTACAAACCCGGCGTTAAAAGACAAGAAGTGAGCGTTGATCAAAATTTTGCTCATTACCGCACTCCAATACCAACGCTGCTTAAGTCAGCGGTGAGCTGGTGTAACGTGCACGTGCACGATTTCCCCATGGGAATCAACGGGGAGAGCCGGCTGAAAAAAAGTCTAACACCTGCAAAAAAGCAGCGTAAAACTCCTTAACGCAGCCCCATTGATTCCTATGGGGAAAGACATTTTATGTTTACACCTAACACCCTAACATGAACCCCGAGTCTAAACACCTCTAATCTTACACTTATTAACCCATAATCTGCCGCCCCCGACATCGCCGACACCTACATTATTCTTATTAACCCCTAATCTGCCGCTCCGGACACCGCCGTCACCTACATTATTCTTATGAACCCCTAATCTGATGCCCCCAACATCGCCGCCACCTACATTATATTTATTAACCCCTAATCTGCCACTATAATAAAAATATTAACCCCACCTCGCAAACATTAGTTAAATATTATTAACCCCTACTCTGCCGTCCCTAACATCGCCGCCACCTACCTACACTTATTAACCCCTAATCTGCCGCCCCCAACGTCGCCGCCACTATAGTAAATGTATTAACCCCTGAACCTAAGTCTAACCCTAAGCCTAACACCCCCTAACTTAAATATAATTTAAATAAATCTAAAGAAAATTACTATCATTAACTAAATTATTCCTATTTAAAACTAAATACTTACCTATAAAATAAACCCTAAGCTAGCTACAATATAACTGTTACATTGTATCTAGTTTAGGATTTTTTTTTTTTATAAGCAAGTTTGTATTTATTTTAACTAGGTAGAATAGTTATTAAATAGTTATTAACTATTTAATAACTACCTAGCTAAAATAAATACAAAAGTACCTGTAAAATAAAAGCTAACCTAAGTTACACTAACACCTAACACTACACTATAATTAAATAAATTAACTAAATTAACAACAATTAAATCAATTAAATTAAATTAGCTAAAGTACAAAAAAAACCCCACTAAATTATAGAAAATAATAAACAAATTACAAGATATTTAAACTAATTACACCTAATCTAATAGACCTATCAAAATAAAAAAGCCCCCCAAAATAAAAAAAAAAAACCCTAGCCTAAACTAAACTACCAATAGCCCTTAAAAGGGCATTTTGCGGGGCATTGCCCCAAAGAAATCAGCTCTTTTACCTGTAAAAAAAAAAATACAAACAACCCCCCAACAGTAAAACCCACCACCCACACAACCAACCCCCCAAATAAAATACTATCTAAAAAAACCTAAGCTCCCCATTGCCCTGAAAAGGGCATTTGGATGGGCATTGCCCTTAAAAGGGCAGTTAGATCTTTTGCAAGCCCAAACCCTAACCTAAAAATAAAACCCACCCAATGCACCCTTAAAAAAATCTAACACTAACCCGCTGAAGATCGACTTACCGGGAGAAGTCTTCATCCAAGCGGGGCCAA
Organism: Bombina bombina; assembly: GCF_027579735.1. Classification (NCBI taxonomy): domain Eukaryota; kingdom Metazoa; phylum Chordata; class Amphibia; order Anura; family Bombinatoridae; genus Bombina; species Bombina bombina. Next base: position 280,086,294 of record NC_069501.1, read on the forward strand.
AGTCCTCAACGAAGCCGGGAGAAGTCTTCATCCAAGCCGGGCGAAGTGGTCCTCCATACGGCGCGGAGCGGGTCCATCTTCAAGACATCCGACGCGGAGCATCCTCTTCATCCGACGACTAAAGACGAATAAAGGTACCTTTAAGTGATGTCATCCAAGATGGCGTCCCTTAGATTCCGATTGGCTGATAGAATTCTATCAGCCAATCGGAATTAAGGTAGAAAAAAACCTATTGGCTGATGCTTCTGCAAACCACAGTAACTTCACTGTGGCATACTGTACTTGGTTTATGTATTATTATGTTTATTATCCCACTGTAGAGTTTTATAAATATACCTGTGTTCGCTTGTATATAAAGGTTGTAATAGTCCACTTAATATCAAAAGTGACAATCTTAAATCAGATTACGCTGTGTCTATATCTGAATGTACTAGATAAGTAATGCCTGGCTGAATATCAATAGATTAACTTCATTATGTATTAGCTTATATCATTACATTTGTCAGCTATACCACTGTTTCGTTTTATCAGTATATAAATATGTCCACTTGTTTATACAATATAGCGATCAATGTTAGTATTACACTCCACAATATTGTCTTTAGCCTCAATTGAAGAGATAACGTATCAATGCTAGTTACTTGAATTCTATGGGTAAGCGGCTACATTTGCCAAGCATACTGCTTAGCTAGACGCCATTGTAGCCGTTACACTGTTAGTAAAGTAACATATGTTTTGCTGTTTTGCGCTATTAAGGATTGATACTGGGTCAAAGGTATTAAGTATACCGGTACACTTTTATACACTTTTATACTAAATTCTTTGGTAAATTAATTTGCAACACTAGTCTACTTGCTTATTAAAAATAACTAATCGGGTATTAAGGAATACCCTTCCTTAACATGTTTCGCCGAACTGATCTCGGCTTTTTCAAAATTATATTTAAGTTAGGGGGTGTTAGGGTTAGGTTAGGATTAGACTTAGATGTAGGGGTTAACAACTTTAATATAGTGGCGGCGACGTTGGGGCGGCAGATTAGGGGTTAGTAAGTGTAGGTAGGTTGCGGCGACATTGGGGGCGGCAAATTAGGGGTTAATAAATATAATGTAGGTGTTGGGGGCAGCAGATTAGGGGTTCATAAATATAATGTAGGTGGCGGCGGTGTCCGGAGCGGCAGATTAGGGGTTAACATTTTTATTATAGTGTTTGCGATGCAGGAGGGCCTCGGTTTAGGGGTTAATAGGTAGTTTATGGGTGTTAGTGTACTTTTTAGCACTTTAGTTATGAGTTTTATGTTACGGCGTTGTACCATAAAATTCTTAACTACTGACTTTAGAATGCGTTACGGATCTTGACGGGGTAGGCTGTACCGCTCACTTTTTGGCCTCCCAGGACAGACTCGTAATAACGGCGCTATGGAAGTCCCATAGAAAAAAGACTTTATGAAGAGACTTCAAGACTCGTAATAGCAGCGGTAGTGAAAAAGCAGTGTTAGGACCTCTTAACGCTGCTTTTTACCCTAACGCACGACTCGTAATCTAGCCGTAAGATTTTACATGTTTTCAGCTACTTGACTCCAAAGGATCAAGGTTAATTTTGACTTTAGTGTCCCTTTAAGTAACACATATAGTGAAAATAAAGGGACAGTAAAGTCAAAATGACATGTTCATTATTCATCTAGGTCATGTAATGTTAAATGACTTTCCAGTTTACTTCTATTATTAAATTCTATTTGTTCTCTTGGTCTCATTTTATAGAGTAGGCTCAGGAGCAGCAATGCATTGCTTGGACCTATCTGAACACATCTGGTGAGCCAATGACTAGAGGCATATTGCTGCTCCTGAGCCTACCTAGCTGTACTCTTCAACAAAGGATGCATAAAGCATAAAGCTAATTTGATTATTAAATAGAAAGTTGTTTAAAATTGCATGTTCTGTCTGAATCATGAAAGCTTATTTTTCACTTTACTGTCCCTTTAATATAACTGTATGAGTGCAGAAAGGAGTGTAATTATACAGACCAATATGTTGTATTTTTTGTTTGTTACCTATGTCTATTCTACCCTCTAATATTGTGCATCTCTTTTAAACACACATTAAAAATGAAATCAACCACATGAAAATACAGCAAATGAACATGCTGAAATATTTGTTGAATTAAAACGTTTTAGACTAAATGTATATTTACAATTATTTTGAAACTGCAAATTGATTAGCGCTGCGGAATCTGTTGGCGCTCTACAAATAACTGATAATAATTGATGTTTGTACACAATTCAACCGTAGGGGTATATTGCTTACTGGCTGATAATTACAAGTTCCACTGCTCCATTGGTGATTAAAGGGACAGTCTAAACTAAAATTGTTATTTTTTAAAAAGATAGACAACACCTTTACTACCCCAGCTTTATACAACCAACATTGTTATATTAATATACTTTATAACATTTAAACCTCAAAATGTCTGCCTGTTTCTAAGCCACTACAGACAGCCTCTTATCACATGCTTTTTTATTTGTTTTTCACAACAGGAGACTGCTAGTTCATATGGGCCATATAGATAACATTGTGTTCATGCCCGGGGAGTTATTTAAGAGTTAGCACAACACAGTACTAAATGCAAGTCAAAAGATAATAAATACAAAGTCATGTGATCAGGGGGTTGTCAGAAGATGCTTAGATACAAGGTAATCACAGAGGTAAAAAGTGTATTAATATAACTGTGTTGTTTATGTAAAACTGGGGAATGGTTTATAAAGGAATTATCTATCTTTTAAAACAATAACAATTCTATTGTAGACTGTCCCTTTAATTTTATGATTCAGATAGAACATGCAATTTTTTATACAAAACTTTCCAATTCACTTTAATTACCAAATTACCTAATCAAATCGAAAACCTGTATTTGTCTTTGCAGCGAGTGGGCAGAGTATACTGTACACCCGCTGTCCATATTTACTATTGCACAAATATATACTTGACCTGTCAGTCACCGTAAACATGCAAGTTTGGGGTGATTTATCAAAGGTGTCTGATAGGTTAAAAAAGCAATGGTCTTATGCAACGTGCAATAAGCACACTTTTTGAAGCATTAGCTTCTTCTGAGCATATGCAAGAATTCACACAGTGTATATGTATATGTTTGGGAATTGCTGATGGTTGTCACATGATATAGGGTGCAGAGAAATAAAAGGAAACTTCAGAAAAAAATCTACTGCACATTTGAAATTTAAAGTAAGTGTTATTTTTTTATATTTCTATCATGCATTTTAAAAAAATAAATAATAATATTATGACTGTGTTTAATGGTCTATTAAGGAAGGAACAATCTGTTAAAAATACAAAATGAAAGACTTTAATGTCTATTTAAGTATCTTCTCTGCCAAGCCCCTATTCACTATATCCACCAGTAAATGCAATGGAGTCAAAGTTAAGGTTAGGTGCAGTGATGGCTCAGTGGTTAGGGGGTTAAGTGCGGTGGGTTGTCCAGTGGTTAAGAGGGTTAAGAGTGTGTGACAGGTCCAGCATTTAGGGGATGGGGTGGTCACTGTTGGGGGGGAGGGGGGGATTAAGTGCTGTGTCCTTCCTAGCCTCTTCTGTTACCTCTCATACCCTTATCACTCAGGTATTCAAACCTCTTTAGTGTGCAGCCCCCATGACTGTAATGTATAACATATTCAGTCGGACTATATTCAAATACAAACTCTTTAAGCAGAGCCTTAAAACATATCTTTTTCAAGGAAGTATATGACTAGTTATGATACAGACCAGTGAAATGATCATACTTTTCATTTTTTTCTCATCCCCCTCCATTTAAACAATATACTTATTTTATCTAAAACACCCAAAACAACAGTATCTTCTGCCATAAATGATACCATTTTGGTATTCTATTGACTTATATTGTAACTTCTGTACATTTCCCTTTTCAGTGATTTACCTTACTCTTTATAAAGAAAATAATAATACATAATGAAGAGAGTTAAACATATAGTAGGACAGCCATATATCTTACACAATTATCTTCAGTGCTTGTTTGCTTTCAGGATATCCAACATAAGGCCTAGAATTAGTTCTCTTAAGGCACGTTATGGAAATATTAAACATTTAAAAATATTAATATTAATTATTAAAATCTGAGGATTTTTTTCCCAGCAGGACAATGCTCCATGCAACACAGTCAGGTCAATCAAGGTGCGGATGGAGGATCACCAAATCAAGACCCTGTCATGGCCAGCCCAATCTCTAGACCTGCACAGCATTGAAAACCTCTGGAATGTGATCAAGAGGAAAATGGATGGTCACAGATCATCAAACAAAGCGAAACTGCTTGATTTTTTTGCGACAGGAGTGTCAAAGTCACCCAACAGCATTGTAAAATACTGGTGAAGGGAGCATGCCAAAAAAGGGATAGTCTAGAGAAAATTAAACTTTCATGATTCAGATAGAGCAATTTTAAGCAATTTTCAATTTTACTCCTATTTTCAGTTTTTCTTCGTTCTCCTGGTATCTTTATTTCAAAAAGCAAGAATGTAATCTTAGGACCAGGCCCATTTTTTTCAGCACCTGGGTAGCGCTTGCTGATTGGTTGCTATATTTAGACACCAATCAGCAAGCGCTACCCATGTGCTGAACCAAAAATGGGCTGGCCACTAAGCTTACATTCCTGCTTTTTAAAATAAAGATACCAAAAGAACGAATAAAAAATTATAATAGGAGTAAATTAGAAAGTTGCTTAAAATTGCATGCTCTTTCTAAATCATGAAAGTTTAATTTTGACTATACTACTCCTTTAAAAATCAGGATTATTCCACCAAATATTGATTTCTGGACTCTTGCTAAGTTAAATCAATAGTATTGTGATCTTTAATTGTCCAAAATACAAAAGAGGGCGCTTCATGTCTGCATATCAATTTATCAACCAACTGGTAAAGGTAATAGACACAAGGTACTCACGCAAGATTGCAGCACTCAAATGTGGTGAATTTTGATAGAAGCGTTCTGGAGACTCTCAGTGCTCCAGCTCACTGAACATATATATATACACACACATATCATAATTATCATAATGTGATGATCGTTTCATTGTATGTTCTGTTTATCATTAAAGAAACCAAAAAGGTTTTTTTTACATATAAAATATCACATATTGGTTTCTTTTTTTGCCATATTAATACAGAGCAGTAAAAATGTGGTTGCCCTACCACATCTGCTGATATGTTCAGGTATGTGGCACACTTTTAGATTCAAAACAAAACAAAAACAGGACATGACAAATATCAGGGGCCTTGGAGCTTATAAAATGTGTACATGCGCAGGTATGCAAGTAATAGTTGGGAGCTAGACAGTGCGACTTTTCACTTATGTCAATCATTTGTTTTTCTATTGCATATGTTTGTAAGATTACAAAAACAATTATTTCTGTAAAACCAGAGCTAGGGGCAAATACCACAACTGTTTGGTACCTGATATTGTGATATTCCTTATTGGACATTGACACCTCTTACAAACTATACATTTTTAATATTAAATGTAACATTTTTATTTTCAAATGCAATGAAACATTTATACCATTTTTTTAAAGTTTCCAATTTACTTTCAGTTATCAAATGTGCTTCATTTCCATGGTATTCTTTGTTAAAGAGTTACCTAGCTAAGAGTCTGGAGCACTACATGCCAGGATATAGTGCTGCCATCTAGTGTTCTTGCAAATGGATAACATTCTTTGCAAAGCTGCTGCCAAATAGTGCTACAGAAATGGTCAGACTCCTAGGCTTATGTCCCTGCTTTTCAATTAAAGACACCAAGAGAACAAAGAAAAAATGATAATAGAATACATATGCGGCGCAGGCCTCAGCGTAACTGTTGAAACCCGCGTCGCCCGAAATTTCCCCTTGACATCGGGGAATCACATATACGGCGCCACTAGTTCATAGAGTGCCGTAAGTCGGATAAACTAGCGATGTCCATAAATGTGCGTAAATATAATTTCTGGAGTCACCAGTGACTTACGGCACATTAGAAACTGCCGGCACCTAAGAAAAAAAAAAGTTAAATCTCCCGTAAAAAAGCCTCCGAAAAAAAAACCTGACACGTCAAAACCCCTATATCCGCAATCCCCCACATCGGAACTAATAATAAATATATTAACCCCTAAATCTGCCAACCTCAACATCGCAAAGTACATATTCAAACTATTAACCCCTAATCCGCCATTAACCCACATCGCAAGAAACCTTATAAATCTATTAACCCCTAATCTGCCAAACCCCCACAACGCAAATAACTAATTAAATTACTAAACCCCCTAACCTAACACCCCCTAAATTAACTGCATTACCTAAATTGAAAAATACTAAATTACAATTAAAATAAAAAATCTAACATTACTTAAAAATAAAAAAACCTAAGATTAAATTAATCTAAGATTACAAAAATAAAAGACTAACATTACATAAATAATAAACCAAATGATCAAAAATTAAACCTAATCCTTTATTTTTGATAATATGATTTATTATTTTATGTAATGTTAGACTTTTTTATTTTTTCTAATCTTAGATTAATTTAATCTTAGTTTTTTTTTTAATTTAAACTGTTAGCTTTTTTATTTTAATTGTAATTTAGTATTTTTAAATGTAGGTAATTGGGGTTAATTTAAGGGGTGTTAGAGGTTAGTTGGGCTTAGCAATTTAATTAGTTATTTGCGTTGTGGGGGTTTGACGGATTAGGGGTTAATAGTTTTATTAGTTTTATGTCTTTAGCATAATATGGCATCAGTATTTGTAGCTATGTATAACATTGTTATAGAAAATTGTTGCCATTACTGCTGCCTGAAGAAACATGCTCACTTCTGTGCTGGCAAAGGATTACTCTTTAGCAAAGGATACCAAGAGAACTAAGCAAAGCTAATAATATAAGTAAATTGGGAAGTCAGCTAAAATAATTTTATGTGATCTCCTATGCTTTTAATTTTGACATTACTGTCCCTTTAACAGGGTTTGCAAATATCAAGACTGGCAGCCAGCCGATTTCCTCTGATGTTATTACAAGACAAGCGTTTCACATTTGACACATCAGTTGTAAGAAAAACAATGGACACATAGACCTCGTGTATTCTGCAGTTTCCCATAAGGCTGAGCGCCTGCTGCAGTTGTAGGTCACTGCCCCTAGTCATCACTCTTGCTACAACATGACACTCACACCAAGGACCGACGACTTCATGAATCACAACCTTCCTCGTGTAGTTTGAATAAGCTTAAAAGAGTGAGCGGCTGAGGAGGGATGAGAGAGAGGAGAGCTGCTTTCCTCCGTCTCCCCTGCTCGTCTGTAACCAGAGCCGGGTCAGGAAATGAGTGTGGCTTTCCGTGAAGCACTGGGCACAGACGCTGAATAAATTGGTGAACAAGGAGTGATATTGTGTGCCCGGCGGCTCCCCCTGGCAGGTTGTGCTTTGTTTTGCGGGGGAGGGGGTTTGAAGAATGCTGGAAGTGTGCTAAGTGCAGAGGAATCCAGAGGGGTCTTAACCCTCTGAATGCTGCACAAAGAGAGACAGACTAATACATGCAGGTCACACTCACAACAGTCCTGTTCTGTTAGCTAAAAACGATTAAAGAAAGAGTAATAGGCATGACCTGCATAATGCCAGGCCCCAATGTTCATCATCAATGTTCTGTTTATGTCAGTAAATAACAGAGGCTGTGAAATAAAGGGACAAAAGTTAAAATTCAACTTTAAATATTCAGAGGCAGCATGCATTTTTAAGACGCTTTTCAATCTACTTTGGTTTTCAAATTTACTTTATTCTTTGATGTCCTTTGTTGAAAGGCTTACCTTGGTGGTCTCAGGTGCTGAGATACTCTACTGTGAGATATCTGGTGATTGGGGGCTTCATATGCCTCTTGTCACTGGCTCACCACAACTACTCTCAGTAGTGTATTGGTACTCTGTAGCTGACTTTTTGTGTTTAACCCATTTGCCCTTACAAGTTAGAACATTTTCTTTTTGCACTTTTGTACCCCTTTAAGGAGTGATGGCTGAGGGCTCAGTAGATATTGTGATACCTGAGCCATTTTTGCAGTGACCTCTGATGTGTGAGAGCGGATCCTATCTTCACTGGGCAATATGTACATTAGGAGATGCATGTATGGTATGTAAAGACTAGGGATAATATAAGCTTGTACGTGGTGGGGGACATTTAACTAGCATCACACTGGGACGCTGTTAGTGTTCTTTAATTTGATTTATACCATCCTGGGCAGCCGTGGAAGAAGTCTGGCTGTAGACAATATTACAATATTGGTGAATTAAGTGTAGAGGTGAGAGCTTTATGTTCTGTTTACATTTTGTTTGCCGTTTGAGATGTGCAGACTGGAGACTGTACCAGACAAAGCTCATTGGGACTCCAGCAAGAGCGCTGACACCAGCACAAGTGTCTCCTGGTGTAGAGCACTGTAAAAGCTCTCTCATTCGTCCTGACACTTGTTTCTTTTCACTCTGTGGAATCGACTTGCTATATAAATAATCAACTATTTCCAACGAAAATGAAACAGGAGCCGGAGCTATGAGAGACAAAAGCAGCTTTCATAGAGAGGCACATTTAAAGCATTGGGAAAGTCTAACTGCAGCCATCTACATCCCAAAGCCTGTAAGAAACCTTTGCTTAGGAATGAGCCGGAGGTCGCCGGGCACCTATAGATCTTATAAGGGTAGCAAGTAGCATCATATATATGTTCCTACAACTTTAAAACATTACAATTACTGATTTTTTTTGCTATAAAATATTTTATAAGACCCTCTTAAATAGATAAATATTTCCAAGAAATAGCTTCATGAGGCTGTTGATAGGTAAACTGCATACTTTATTATTAAAGAAACAGTATACACCTTAAAATTTTATATAAAATGTTTATGAATAATACAACAATTTATACTTTCATTGTTTATTTTGCCCCCTTTACATGTAATTTTACGCTTGCTGATTGGTGGCTAAATGTAGCCATTGTGTTTGAATACTGGTGCACAGGCCTTCACAGGATATTATTATTATCGGTTATTTGTAGAGCGCCAACAGATTCTGCAGCGCTATAAACATAGGTCGGAATATAAGGAAACATTTATAGGGATCAGACGGGTAGAGGGCCCTGCCAAGAGTCGCACTGTTGTAGTCAGCTCTAAAGAAGGTGATCGACAAGCAGCTGGGCTCTTAGGCTTACATGCTAAGGGGGTTTAAGGGGATAGCAATGGAGGAGAGGTAACGGTATAAAGAAAGGTTAGTGTAAGTTATATGCATCCCTGAAGAGTAAAGTCTTTAGGGAGCGCTTGAAGTTTTCAAAACTAGGGGAGAGTCTTATGGAGCAAGGCAGAGAGTTCCACAAGATGGGAGCCAGTCTGGAAAAGTCCTGTAAGCGGGAGTATGAGGAGGTAACAAGAGAGTAGGAGGTCATGAGCAGAGCAAAGGGAACGGGAGGGAGAGTATCTGGAGACAAGGGGGCATATGTAACAAGCTCTGTAAGGAGCTTGATGGCCCCTGTTTCTGGCGAGTCTTCAGACTCGGTAGAAACAGCAGTTATGAAGCAGCAGTCACAAAGACCGCTGCTCCATAACCCGCCGAGTACGATCGGGTTGATTGACACCCCCTGCTGATGGCCGATTGGCCACGAGTCTGCAGGGAGCGGCGTTGCACCAGCAGCTCTTGTGAGCTGCTGGTGCAATGCTGAATACGGCGAGCGTATTGCTCGCCGTATTCAGCGAGATCTGGCGGACCTGATCCGCAGTGTCGGATCAGGTCCGCCAGACCTTCATAACTAGAGGCCAAGGTCTGAGATATAGGGTGGAGCAGTGCAGTTGAAGGGCTTTGTATGTCAGAGTGAGAATTTTGTGTTTAATCTTGGAGGCAAGAGGAATAACTGATAATAATAATAATTATGTGGGTTTCGAATGAGGAAAATGCTAAGGAAGAGATGGGATGTATTTGTTGGAAGGTGCAACGAGAGGAAAGTAAAATACCTACACCACCTACTTGTCTATTATCAGACCTAGGAGTGTGGCTGAAGTGGAAACCAGGTTTCTGTTAGAGCCAGAAGGTTGAGGGAGCGGGAGATAAAGAGGTCATGTACAGAAGTGAGCTTGTTGCAAACAGAGCGAGAGTTCCAGAGTGCACTAGTGAAAAGGGTAGTGGCTTTAGATGCAAGAGGAATGTGAGTAAGGTTACCAGAGTTTTGTTTTCTGAGTCTATGGAACGGTACACATGGATGTGTACGGCTAGGAAGTTGTTGAGGAACCAGGATTAGGGGAGATGTCACCAGCAGCTAGTATAAGTAAGAGGGAGAGTGACATGAGATGAGATACAGATTTGCAGTAATGAGACTGTTTTTTTTAAAAATATTTTTATTATGGAGGACAAGGTACATACACATCAAGAACAGGTACAACAGTATATGCAAGTGTGAATATTGTTAAACCAGCTTTAGGTCAAATAGGTTCCATAAGTCTTATGTTTCAACATTCCTGTTCCTTTCAATGACATAGAAAACATCTATTTATGTGAATGCATCCTCCTCTAACCCTTTCTTTTCCTTTTTCCAGTAGCTCCCTAGCCTCACAAATACCAAACCTACCTTCCAACTATAAAACCTTAAACAACATAAACTATCTAACACACAGATCCTGAAAGTTATTATCACTACTGGTCATGGGGCCCAGTGGGGAAAAAAAAAGGGGAGGGAAGAGTGGGAGAGGAGCCAGGGAACAGGAGAGGAACACAGCCACTAAGCACAGAGAGGTAGTTATAGAACATAGCACTGTTGTCTATTATTGGTTCTGTTAAACAGATGTTCCCAGTCCCCTCTTAGAGTAACTTCCAGGAAATAGTCCTTGAATGGCATTAGAATTAGTCTCTGTATTTCTAACTCAAAGGTTAATATAAGTCTACGCCATTTACATAGAAATAGGCCTAGCCTGTTCTGGACATCAGATTTTACATCCATTTGTTCTATAAATATTTGGGATTGGAACATATTTTTGAAGCCTCTGAAGGAGGGGCCTGTATTCACTATCCAATGTTTTAATATGTATTTTCTAGCCACTAGAATAATTAAGCTCAATAATGTATCATGTTGTTTGTGGTGGGTGTCCCAATTCAAGAATAAAATAGTTTCAGGTTGTATAGTAAACTGTATCTGCAGTTTCTGCTTAATCCAATATTGTATTTTACTCCAATACTGTTTGATTGATGGACATTCCCATATATAGTGTAAGAGGTTCGGGTTGTCTATTGCGCATTTGACACACTTATTTGACATAGTGGGTATCCACTTTGCCATGGCTCTTGGAGTGAGGTATGCCTTGTGTAGGAAGCGTACCTGAGATTCCCTGTATACTGCAGACAATGTAGCTCTCCTTGTTTTTTCCATACTGTTCCTTATCTCATCCCAGGTGACCTCCCTAATTCCCTCTCTAACCCATCCCGTCTGTATAGAGTCTGAAAGGCGATGTTGCAAGAGTGTTTGGTAGATTTCCGAATGTGAGAATTTACCCATTACATAAAGTGATTGAGTAAGACGAAGAGGGGATCCCTCCCAGAACTCTGGTTTGTCTCTGGCCAGCGTCCCAATATAGTGGCGCACCTGAAGAAATGCATAAAAGTGGGTCTTGGGGAGATCATATTCTCTCTGCAAAGTACCAACATTTTTAACCGTTTTTGTGAGGGGATCTATTAGGTGTTTAAGCAACCTTATCCCTTTTTGCTCCCAAAATTTGAAAGGTCTAGTCTCCGATCCCGCCGGAAAGTCCGGGTTTTTAACTATAGATAGATAGTGTGAAACATGACACGCTTTTCCCAAGAACTTGTGTGCTTGTTGCCAGGCTTTCAATGGGTCCTTATACAATAAGTTGAGGCCCAAAGCATGTACGGATTTCGCATTTGTGATATGTGGCAGATAAGCCAGCGATACGTTTCCTAACACTGCTTGCTCCAGGGCAGGTCGACAGAAGTGGTGTGTACCCACCTGCCAGTCCACCACCAGACGGATCAGTGCTGCCCAATTATACAATCTAAAGTCCGGTAGTGCCAGGCCTCCATTAAGAAAGCCCATGCTTAATTTGTCCCTTGAAATTCACGGTTTCTTCCCCTGCCATATGAAGCCCGTCGTGGCAGTATTCAATAATTTAACATCAGATTTACTCAAAAGCAAGGGAATCATAAGAAGCGGATATAGTAATCGGGGAAGAATTACCATTTTATGTTATCCATTTCTTCCTGATAGCGATAGGGGCAAAGCCCTACAGCTATTCATTTGAGCATGCAACTTGGCGCAAATAGTTGTTAGATTGTTAGCATATAGTTTGTTTGGGTTAGCCGAGATTCTGATGCCCAGATATGTAATATCATGTTTAGCTACCGTGAAAGGATATTTCTCATCCAAGCATGTTTTCCTATGGAGCCAGAGAATCTCTGATTTCTGCACATTCACCTTATAGGCCGAGAATGAGCCAAAGTCAGTAAGATTTTTCATGACACTAGGCAAATGTGTCTGGGGGTCCTGTACAAATAGGAGCATGTCATCTGCTTATAGCGCAAGATGCTGTGGGACTCCTGCTATATCGATACCAGGAAAGTCTTGCCGCAATTTAATGGCCAATGGCTCCAAAGCAATATTAAAGAGCAGGGGTGATAGGGGACACCCCTGTCTGGTGCCCCTATGTAGATGGAAGGTGGGCGAGAACCTGTTATTAACAAGTACATTAGCCAGCGGGGAGTGATATAGATTTCTAATAAGTGCCGGAGAGGTTGGCCTGAATCATGGTATCGAACAAGTGTTCCTACTCCACTCGGTCGAAGGCCTTTTCTGCGTCAAGTGACAACAGAAAGGCCTCCAGTCTATCCGCCGCCCGGTGGTCTCGTGATCCAGCCCAAAAATGTTGGATTATCTGCAGTACCCTACGCACATTAACCACCAATGATCTCGCATGCATGAAGCCCGTTTGGTCTTCATGTATGATACTAGGTAATAGTATAGTAGCCTTTCAGCAATTAATTTAGTGAGGATCTTGTAGTCCGAATTTAATAACGAAATCGGTCTATATGATTCAGGCAATAAACCAGTGTTTTTCAACCAGTGTGCCATGGCACACTAGTGTGCCGTGAGAGATCCTCAGGTGTGCCACGGCAGACTGACAACAGTGTGACATATTTTTTAAACTTTGCTTGTTTTTTACTCCCAGTGCAGGGGTAGTTTGTAGGAGGCATGGCATAACAGCACAATACATACAGTATGTGTGTGTTTGTGTGTATGTGTATATATATATATATGCTGTATTAGGCTACAATGTGTGATTTTTTTAAAATTTTGGGATGGTGGTGTGCCACAGGATTTTTTAATGTAAAAAAGTGTGCCACAGCAAAAAAAAGGTTAAAAATCACTGCAATAAACTATCCTTTCCCGGTTTCGGGATCAGTGTGATATATGTCACCAAGAATTCAAGGGCGGTGTCCTTTCCTCTTTAAAATAACTAGCAAACAGTTCCACGAGCACTGGAGTCACCTGAGGTTTAAGCAGGTGGTAGAATTCAATCGGCAGCCCATCAGGACCAGGCGCTTTGCCCAGCGACATAGCCATTATGGTTTTCTCAATCTCCTTTCCATCTATAGGGGCATTTAGTCTATCCAATTGTTCTTCAGAGATCTTTAGGAGTGTAATGCTGTCCCAGAAACGATCCCTCATTTCATCTCCGGGAGGATGTTCACTAGTATACAAAGAGGAGTAGTACGAGGCGAAAGCCTCTGCTATTAATTTAGAGTCTCTTATGACTTTCCCCTGTGTTTTCAACGCAGCTATACGTTTAGAGGAGGTGGTTATATTTACTAACGTTGTTAAAAGTTTCCCTGACTTATCCCTGTATCTATAATATTTACCTCTAGTTCCTAGCAATGCCTATGAGGCTTGGTGTACAAGCAGCGCATCGTATTATGCCTTGGTATCAACATATTTACGGTGATGATGATTAGAGGGGGCAGCACAGTATTCACGATAGGTATCCGACAACCTATCTCTCAGACGCTCAACTTTTTCTGCGTATTGTTTTTTTCTACGTGCTAGGTAAGCAATGATGTTGCCCAAAAGGACAGCCTTAGCTGTTGTCCAGAATAACTCCGGTGTGTTTAAGTGTTGGATGTTATTTGCCCTATAGTCATCCCAACAGTGTATTAAGTAATTTTGAAATTCTTGGGATGATATTAAATATTTTGGAAATCTTAAGGTGCGCCTATTACACATCCGTGGAACTATATCCAGAAAGAGTGCTATGGGGGCATGGTCAGAGACAACAACCTCTCCGATTTTTGTGTCAATTACCTGGGTGACTAGGGAGTTTGAGATCATGAAGAGATCAATGCGTGACATAGAAGATGTCGCCCGTGAAATGCAGGTATAATCCTTCCCGTAAGGATTTAATTGTCGCCATATGTAAGACATATCTAGGGAGTTTCCCAACATTGCAAAAACGTCTTTCTCAAATTTATCTGGTACCTTGGGTGGTTTCCTTCCTGTGCATCTAATGGGGTCTCTAAGTCTGTCACAGTGAGGGTTTGGGGCCAGATTAAAGTCTCCTCCCAGTATGATGTGAGTGCCTAAGTAGGGTGTGAGTGTGGCCACTATAGCGTCTCAAAACTTATTGTCTTTTTGATTCGGGGCATAAACATTACATAAGGTGTATATTTTCTCCAATATGCAAATTTGTATTATTATGTATCTGCCCTCTGGATCTTTGAGCGCCTCCATGACCTCATATTCTAACTGTTTACCAAAAAGTATAGCCACCCCCTGCTAGCTGACTTATATGAAGCATATTCTACCCTCCCCACCCAATCAGACCGCAATTTGTCATGTTCTAGATCCGAAAGGTGCGTCTCTTGCAAAAACGCAATTTCTGCTAGTTTTTTCCTAAGGTGGGTTAAAATTGTCTTCCTCTTAATATGGGAATGAATTCCCCCTATATTCCATGAATATAAATTAAATCTTAAATTCTAAACGAGACCTTAAATGTGTACACATCAAGTAAGGGAGCGGGAATTGCACAGGGTATGACACGGAAGGGGAGAAGAGGGAGAAGGGGAAGAGAGAAAAAGAGGGAGAGAACCCCCCCCAAGACACACCTTATTGACGTGTTGTATAGGCTCCAGGTTCAGCCCTTCATCACGCCAGGACACCACCAGGGCCCACTGACCAAATATGTGCAAATGCTGTGCTGGAAAGAAACAAAGACCCGTCATCTTAATCCATTCTAGTACATATTTCACTTCAGGACCGGCAAGAGTCAGCATATTGTAACAAATACATTTCTTGTCACTTTTGCAGTTACGGGTTAATACTTTCCAAGATATAATCCAACATATAAACTCTAAACAATTTATAAAAAACGTTACAAGAACAAACATTAAATAAAGACCTATTAAACACATGTTGAGATGACTCAAGTTGTTAGTGAACCTAGCCATCTTTCATAGCAGCAAGAAATACAACTTATCAGATTTAATCAGTATCATTCTTGAGTACCAACCCCTCAACCATCCTCCCCCCTATCTTGTTCCTGTGGGGGACTATATACTGGTGACCCACGTTTTTCTAAGAATTCTTGAGCCTCAGAGGGGGTAATAAAGAATCTTGGGCCTCTAGAAGTGGCAATTTTAAGCCTGGCTGGATACAGCAAGAAGGTTTGTCTACCCTCTCTATGAAGTTTAGAGCATATTGGTGAAAATTCTCTACGGCGTTTCATAAGGTCCGCAGAGAATTCTTGAAAAAGGAGCAAGCGTGCATTGTTATATGTTAAGGTTTCCAATTTCCTATATGCCCTCAACACAGCTGTTTTAGTTTGAAAATGCAAAAATTTGATCATTATTGGGCGAGGTTGGGACGTGCTATCCATACTTATTCTCTCTGGGCCCACTCTGTGAGCTCGATCAACTCCACCTGCAAAATCCTGTATGGGGATGTTTAATAATGATGGTAATGTATTCTCCACAAAGTGGATAATATCTGTTTGTTTAACTGATTCAGGGAGGCAAAGGAGCCGCACATTGTTGCGCCTTGACCTGTTTTCTAAGTCATCTATTTTTAATTGTAGAGCTACAGCTTGTCTTTCCAGATTCTCAATTTTGCTAGTGTTAGATACATTAGAATCCTCTAAGTCAGAAATCCTATTCTCTGCCTCTCTACTCTGATGGAAAATTGTTTGACATCATCTGTGAGTGTATCAATCCCTCTCTGTAAGTTGTCAATTTAAGGCATGAATAGCATGGATATTTGTTTTACTATTGGATGAGTATCAATCTGGTTACTGTCTGAGCAAATCTCTGCGCTAGGGCCCTGACTTCCAGGTTCAACTCCAGACTTGTTTCTGCGTTCAGTAGTTTTACTACGGCTCACCATTGGGGTGGGAGTTAGGTATTTCTCCATATACCCAAAGAGTGGGAGATATTCAGCTCTCCTAGAGAAGTAGACCTAATTTTATACGTAATAGACGTGCGGGCAGTAAATCAACATACAAACATAATATACTTTTTAAGCTTGCAGTATCCTACACGGAAGGCTAAGCAAACACAAAAATTGCAGTATCGTACAACTATCAGAGGTATTTTCAAAGCTGTCAGGGAGAAAGAAAAGTGTGATTAAGTGCGTATTTCTAAGCAGTTAAAATTTACACTATGCCCCTTCCCCAAGAACCAGTGAGAGTTTTTCAACACAGCTATCTCCAACTTTCTTTCCCAAGAATCAAAGCTTTATGAGTCCTTATGGAAAGATCTAAGCCGCCAGAGTGATATGAGTCCGCTGTTCCGTGGTGGGTGCCAGGGAATTCAAATTAGTGGTAGAGGGGTAACTCTCCAGAAAATGGATGGTGTCAGAGTGATCTAGACCCTCAGTGTCCTATGGAGCGTAATACCCCTGTCCTAAGTGATATTTGTAAAAGAACAGAAACGTTCCAGCAGCTGCAATGAGCACTCCTCCCTCCGGTCAGAACCACACAACAATCCGGAGAGAGAGCCAGGCCCAATTGTAATTCACACACACACAGAGAAAAAGTCAAGCAACCAACAGAGCAGCCAAAGTCTGCACCAGCCCTGTATGTGTTGGTAAAATGATCTACAGTTCTTGTATATTACATTTTTATGCAGCCAGAATATTTAGTGTTTCCCCATACAAGTGTCACTAAAACCCTGTGTACTCTGTAGTGTGGCACAATATATTTAAAGGGGATGTCCTGTATGGCACCCCAAACCTCCGTGAGAAACACTGGCTTGTCTGTGCACCTCAAAGCGATGAGGCAAGAGAAAGGGCTTTGAGGGATGTGTGCCAGGGGTTCTTACCACCGTTGCTATCAGTATTCTCTACCCGGAGCCATGCGAGATGGCCCAGTCATCAGGATGGCATTATCAGCTTTCGCACCAATTGTCGGACTTCTTAATTTCTTTTCTCTAGGTTCTACAACACCCAAAAAGCAGTGCTCAGGTTCCGTGGTGTTGTGTGCACCGTCCTTGAATCAGGTTAGTTCTCACCTCGGGTAGGACAATCCGCAGCCTTCTCCACAGTGTAACGGCAAGCAGAGCAGCAGCCCACATGGGGTCAAGATGGCGTTGCACTTACAGTAAGTGCTCCTGTGCGAGTTCTTTTTTCACCACAGTTAGGTGTCACAGATTCAGGGGTAACTGCCAGGCTTTGATAGAGACTCCGGTCGATCCGACAGGCAGCTCTCTTCTTCTTTATTGCTCTAAGTAGAGGACTTCAGTGGGGGAGCGGTGTGTGGCTCTCCCGAAAAATGTGTAGGGTATCTTGTTTTATACCACTTCTCCACTCCGGGCAGCAGGGTCTGCCAAGGAGTTTTCGTTAGGCTCAGGGTTCGCAGCAAAAAAGAAAACAAAAAACAATGTCTGAGGACACTTTAGAACAAATTTTGTATGTTCTCTGCAAGGAGCTTCTCTTGCCTGCTGCTTACTCCTAAGCCCGCCCACCGGAAGTCGAGACTGTTTTTGAGACGAGGTGCAAGGGGAGAGAGAGTGTTTAGGAATAGATAAAGTTCATGAGTACAAAAGTAAGGTGAGTTTAAGAGAGATGGGCTAATGAACAGTGCAGGTGGTGAGGGGGAAGGAGTAATTGAATAAAGTAGTTTGTTATAGAGACAAGAGGTAGCAAAAAGGAATATAAAGTTATGTGCGTATGCCACTGAAAAGCAGTAATATCGTTTACTAGAAGCATTTTTACTAATGGAAGCATATTGCAAAAGTGCTTCTATTTCAAATTGAAATTCACCCATGCACATTTCATTTTAGAGATGTGCGGGCCAAGCTCTTCTGAAGAAGCTCAATGAAAATGGGAACGTTAAAGATTGAAGAAACAGTAGTTGACCAAGAGAAACTTAGTGCAGCTGATGAAACACACTTCATGCTTACTTCCTTTCACAATAGGAAGATATCCAGGAGTGCCATCAGATCAAAATTGGCAGAAACCAGTGGGATCCTTTAACACCCATCTACTGTCCAGAGAAGTCTGATCAGAAGTGGTCTTCATGGAAGACTTGTGGCCAAAAAGCCACACCTTTGATGTGGAAACAAGAGCAAGCAACTCAATTATGCAGAAAAATGGCAGCAGGTGCTCTGGAGTGATGAGGCAAATATTTGGCTGTCATAGAAGGCAGTGTTTTTGCCAAAGGCAGTCAGCCCTAGCAAATGCAGGGGCCTAGGGCCCTAGGCAGTATGACAGTTCATGGCTGCTACCCAGAACAACAAATATTTTAAAGAAAAGGGACAATGCACTATGCCACACAAACACATACGCATACATCCACACAAAGACAGATACCTACACAGATACATCCATACACACACACACAGATACATGCATACACACACACAGATACATCCACACACACAGACAGATACCTACACAGATCCATACATCCACACACAGATACATACACAGATACACACATATACATTCATACACACAGGCAGATACCTACACAGATCGATACATCCAAACACACACAGATACATACACACACACAGATACATCCACACAGATACCTACACAGATACATACATCCACACACACAGATAGATACATACATACATACATACACAGATACCTACACATATACATACAGTACATCCACACACACAGCTACATACACACACAGATACATACATGCACACACATATACTGCACATACATCCACACACACATCCATCCATCTACACACACACAGATACATACACACACAGATACATACACAAACATATACATCCACACACACACATATACATACTTTCACACACAGATACATACACACATAAATACATGCATACACACATGCACAGGTACACACACATACACAGATACAAACACAGATGTACAAACAAACAGTAGACACAGACAGATACACCCATACACAGGTGCACATACGCACACACAGACAGTACACACACACAGATACACACAGTATACACACACACAGATACACAGGTACACACAGATACAAAGACGCACACACACAGATACACAGGTACACACAGACAGTATACACACATATAAATACACACATAGATACAAATACACACACAGGTACACACACAGACAGTATATACATACACAGTACACACACATACACAGATATAAAGACGCACACACACAGATACAAATACACACAGTACACACACACACACAGATACATACAAATAATATCTACTTCATCTTTATCTATAGGGATCATCTTTGGAAGAACCACAAAATCCAAGCCCTACACTATGAGGCTCTCAACAAAATGTTCATTTGTTTTGTTTTGTAAATTACTTGAGTCATTCTACATTAAAAAAAAAAAAAAAAAATGAAGATTAAAGATTACTTACAGTAAGTAGAGAAATAGGTGAAATGGCATTTAGAGAAACTGTTCCAGACACAGTCAGCCACAAGGATCCTCCTGCTCAAACCTGCACTGCTGCTTCTACAGCCTGCATCATGACCCCGGTCCTCTCACATGCACACTTCAGCGTAAAGAAGAACAAGGAGTCCTGGAAGTGATGTTATGGCCCCCACAGAGCCCTGATCTAATCATTGAGCCTGTCTGATATTACATGAAGAGACAGAAGCAACTGAGGCTGCCTAAATCCACAGAACTGTGGTTACTTCTCCAAGAACTTTGGAACAACCTACCTGTTGAGTTTCTTAAAAACTGTGTGCAAGTGTACCTTGAAGAATTGATGCTGTTTTGAAGGCAAAGGGTGGTCACACCAAATATTAATATAGATTTGTTTTCTGTTCACTCACTTTGCATCTTGTTAATTAATACATTTAAAAAATCTATTATATATAGGAAAGGTCATTATTAGACAAGCTATTCTCCTACCCATGAATCCTCTAATCGGCAACAATTTAGAAATTCGCTAACGGGTTTAATCCATATTCTCCCTCTTTGTCTCCTATCACAACTCATGGATCTTATTCATATTTCACACTTGAATTATAACGATTTACATGTCCTTTGTACTCATGTAAAATAATTGATAGATGTTATTGTTAAATGTTTTGTGTTCTCTATATATGCATTACCTGTAAAATGGACAAGTATTGTATTATTTTGTATGTCTGTATATGCATATTTTCTCAATAAAGGAAAATAAAAAAAATCTATTGCCATTTCTATTTTTTAAAGCATTCTTACTTTACAGCAATTTTTCATCCCTGCCTAAAACTTTTGCACAGTAGTGTATATCTATTGTAGTGTATGTTATATGATTACCTTTTTTAAAGTAATTCAAGTGTATACATACTGTATCTATTAAGTGTCAAAAGCGTTGTCCTGGAAGACAAGAGAGAAAGAGGCGCCTGATGGTGTAATATCGTAAGTGCAAACAGTAGGATAGACAATGAGTACAGCTGTATACTCACAAGCGAAGATGCACATCCAGTGCAATAATTGACAAACCGAGGCTTTATCTATGCCTTGCTCTTGGATCATTGGCTTATGGGTCACTCCCGACCAGTTGGATTCTTGTAGACCTACCATAGGAACTACCTCACGGTTGGCTCCCATCACTCCAGATTTGGAGACGTTACTGAATATGTTCCTTCCTGCAGCCCAGCTGTCTTCCCAGGTTGATTCAGTCAGCCGAGCGACTCTGAAGCCTCGGTTTGTCGATTATTGCACAGGATGTGCATCTTCGCTTGTGAGTATACAGCTGTACTCATTGTCTATCCTACCATTTGTACTTACAATATTACACCAACAGGCATCTCTTTCGCTCCTGTCTTAGAGGACACCGCTTTTGATGTCTAACCTACTATAAAGAGAGCAGCCCCCCATTATTTGACACTTTTTTTTCTTTGGATCTTCACGAAAACGTCACCGCACTAAACCATTTGTGGTTTGATAATTGTGGTCTGTATTAGATTTATATCAACACATCATGGACACCAGAGACTATTAATTTAATTTCAAGTATTTAATTTAATTTCAAGTATTTTCTTGACTTATTGGATTTTCTCATTGGACTCACTCATTTATTATTTATTACCATCATTATTTACTTTTATTTTTAGGTTATGTTCTTCATTTTTCTTTTTTCAATTTATACACAGTGCCACATATTTTTTGTCAATTTCCGAATATAAAGTGAATGATCTATTTTGTTTTTTACATCACATATTTATTGTTGCACTTATATTGTTTTATTTTTGAGTTGGCACACCCTTTATACACTGTCACTTTATAGATTGTGTTTTTTATATTTATATCTATTAACTGGCAGATAATTGTTTTAAAAATAGTGGACATAAAAAGTTGAAAAGCATTTACTTGTGTTACCATTTGTGCAGCAGAGTGCGAGCAGTCACATGCACAAATAATATAATGATATAAAAAGAATGTGTGGTTTTATGTGTATTTTTGGATGTGGGTTTGGCATTGGTCACTCTGCACGTGTTGTATTTAGTCAGTGTCACACATTAGCACATCTATTTCTGAAGTCTCACTTAGACAATGGCTGGCACCATATGGGGAGGATTACTATGCTATCTAGCAACATAATAACAAGGATATTACTGTCGCTACAATAACAGCAACTATAGTTTAGATCACAGCTGAATTGTGACTTTTTCATCACTTTTAAAGGGGCATAATTGGGCAGGAAAATATTATAGTTTACAAGACAGGAGAGGAAAAGCTTAGTCCTTTAGTGTATATGGAAAAGCCTTTCATGCTTATGTTTGCTGTTATGTTTAAGAAGCCTGTATTTCTGACACAATATTATATACAGCTGAATCAATTAAAGGGACACAAAATTGTTTTCTTCTTCTTTGTTGGATCTAAATGATGGAATTTAAAAAGCAATACTGTTTTGTGTGTGTGTGTTTATATGCTTGTGTGGTGTATCACTCTCCACTAGTAAAGTTTTGGGAATTGTGCTTATCAGTGAGTGATCAATTAGACATTTAAGGGACAGTGGAGTCAAAATTAAAGGGTCATTTTACCCAAAAATGTTCTCCAATTGTTTACAAGTAGCTCCTTTACTCTTATTTTGGCATTTGAACTAGCTGAATTAGCCTTTGGTATCCCTACCTATACTGAAAGTTTCTATACTTAGGTACATGCTATTGACAAACTGTGTGAACACAGTTGGCAGAAGAAATTACACTCACTGTGGGGTGTAGGTTAGTTAAGTAAAATGTTAATTTTCCATTGTTCTTTCTAAAGTATTGGTCTTTGGTTTACAGACAGATATAAGATAAGGAAGCATGTGTGTGTACACAAATTGATAAAGTAATGAGATCTGATTTAATCTGCAAGCTTAACCCATTTTAATAGGTTGTGGTTTCAAAGCACACAACCAGCTATTTCATATACACAAAAAAAACTGAAAATGCAATTTCTCATTCATTCTATACTCTGCAACTGGTATAATAAGTCATTGGAAATACATTAAAGGGATAGGAAAGTCAAAATTAAAACGTGCATGATTCAGATAGAGCATGTCATTTTACGACTATAGAATAGGAAGTGTTATAGAAAAGATTGGTCAATACAAGGATTCCTTTTTAAGACCATTTTTAAATATGTTACCTTCCTTTGTACTGGACACCCCTGACTTATTAAGGAAGCTTGATGGTATGACAGTTAATGCAGACACCATATTAGTACAGTTGGATGTAGAGGGACTTTATTTTACTATTCCACATAGAATTGGCATGGAGGCTTGTAGGCATTTCTTGGAGTAGAGGAGTTAGGTACCAAAAACATACAGAGTTTGTAATTAAGCTTCTAAGATTCATTTTGTATAATAATGTATTTGTATTTGATGGCAAGTTTTACAGGCAAATTTAGGGGTTCAGCGATAGGGGCAACATATGCCCAGCCCCCCACATATGCTTGTCTTCATCTTGGTTATTGGGAGCTTAATGAAGTATTTCGTAATTTTGAAGACTATGTGGAAAAGTATGTTCAATTTTGGATACGCTATGTTGATAATGTATTTATTTTTTGGAATGGATCAGTGGAAATTCGAAAAGAATTTGTAAGTAAATTGAATCAGAACCCTTATAATATTCTATTAACGATGGAGTACAATCAGAAAGAAATTTCCTTTTTAGATACATTTTTGAAACAAGGGAATTCAATACTTACTGAAAATGTTCAGAAAAGTACAGCAACAAACAGCCTCTTGGAGGCGGGAAGTAACCATCCATCACATTTGATTAATGGTATTCCGGTAGGACATTTCAAAGGAACTGTACTTTTAGGAATAGTTTGAGAAACAAGTGGTAGATATGCAGCAGGTACTCTAAGTGGGCACTCTAAGCATTGCATAAAAAGAGCTGTAAAAAGAGCAAGACAAACAAGTAGGGATGAATTGTTTTATCCAAGCATAAGAACTGGCGATATTAAAATAAGATTCATAACTGGCTATAATTGTCTTTGGGATAAGATTAAACACATTTTAACAAAGAATTGTCATTATCTCGCAGCAGATTAAAATGTGGTGTTGGAAGTGGGTCAGTATCCTAAATTAACATCCTGTAGGTCTCCAAATTTGAACGATAAGTCACCAAGAAGCATATTTCGTTCTAAACCCTCTAGAACTAATTGGTTGAGGAATATAAAAATTAAAGGGAGCTACCCATGCGGGAACTGTGTTACTTGTAAATACATGGGTAGAGCAAAGGACTTTATGGCAAATGGACAGAGATGATTTAAGATTCTCCACTTTTTATTTGTAATTTAATTGGAGTGGTATATCTTGTCCTGTTCTTGACAAAAGTTTTATGTGGGTAAAATGAAAAGAATGTTCAAAGATCGGGTGAGGGAACATTGTGATGACATTCTTGCAAAGATACCTTGCACATACACACAATTTATAAATACATACATTTGTTTTAATGTAGTAGTTTCACTGTGTTAAAGGTGTGAAATGCTCATATCCCTTCTCAGTCTGTAAGGCCTCACTCTGGTCTGTGTGACTGAGAAGAACTGGTCATACCCCTGCCAATAACCACCAGCAGCCTCCAAATACTATATGTGTGTGTAGGGAGGGGGGATTTAGATTAATATACATTCTGAAAATATCCTTTCTATAACTCTTGAGTTAACCCTCACTTTCTGCTCCTCCAGATTGTTAACCCCTTAAGGACCAGCGACGTACCCTGTATGTCACTGGCCTTTTTTTGGGACTTGATTGTTTTATAGCGCGGTCTTGCCACCAGCGTTGAGACTGCTCTATTCCACAAAGCCTGCTGGAGGGAGGGCATTAATAGCGTGTTCTTCCTAGACTTGTGCTATTATGTCCTGAAAAAAACCTTAACGACCAGTGACATACAGGGTACATTGGGGTCATTAAGGGGTTAAATAATAAACCAAGAAGAAAAATGACAACCTGTGTGCATACACTTTAATAACCCAGGCCATGGCTTTAATCTGCAAGTGACTGTACACAAGGATAATTTAAAATAATCAACTAAAAAAAGGATGAAGTAATTTAAATGTAAAATTTTGTTTGATGCACTTAATTCTGGGTTAAATATAAGTCAGGTGTTCCTGATTTCCTATTTGACACAGATGTGTAGCTGATGCCTTTGCATTGATTACTGAATATACTAAAGTGCTCATTTTGTTAGACACAGGGGTCAAAGGGTGTGTATGTATTCAGAACACCTCTAGTCTCCTCATACATTTTCTGTATTTAATTGCTATTGGTTTTAATATGCAAAAGATCTGAAGACACCAACCATGATCAAAGGGAACTTCACACATCCCCATGAAATCATTCCAAATGCTTTGATCATGTTTCTGTCACAAAGCAATATATGTGTAATTTTTTCTTCTTTTTTTCTCTCATAATCTGTACACTGTGTATAAGTATGCCTGAGCTTCACTTTGCAATCACTCCATTATAAACTTGCAAGAAATCCTTTTTTGTAACCAATAAAACCATCACTTTTGCAAGGTTTGTTATTTTCCTCACAGAGACACACTGGCTTACATGGTACCAATATTTTTCTACATCATTGCGATGATGACCGCTTGGCAACTGAACGGACACAGGGCCACAAGTATTGTCTTTTTTTAAAAGGACTCTTATGTGACTCTGTGTAAGACGTACATTATCTTAGTATTTAGAGATTTTAATTTGAAAACTAATAGAAAATTAAATTTTTAAATAATCTAATAATTAATGAATCAGCGAATTAATGAAAAGTCATTCATTAAATCGATAATCTAATTTAATTTTTTTTTAAAATATATTTGGCAAGAAATCTAACAAATAGACTAAATAGTGGATGATTTGTTAATTTGTCTATTAGTTAAAAGTGCCATTCGTTATTTGTTTTCACACAAAATGCCTAAAAATAAATATCGTACTTTGTATATTGTTGGAGGTTGGTTAGATGCACTTTTAGAGCCTAGAGCAGCAGGGGCGGACTGAGACCAACCAGGGCCCCTGGGCCAAAGTGTGGCAGGGCCCCCCACCCCCTTTTTGCTCCATCTACCTACCTCCTCTGCCCCTCATGCCCCCTATCGCCCCTCCAACCTCCTGTGTCCCTCCCATCTCATAGGCCTCCCACCTCATATGATACAACATTGGAAACAAAGTGAAGACCCTTGCTTGAAGCTTCTAAGCTGTCACATACTCCCAAGGCAGATCTCTCACCATTTTAGATGAGAGATCTGCATTGGGGGTATAGACAGCTCTAGATACTCCAAGCAGGGGGGTTATCTGTGTTTGTTTCCACAGTATATCAGGCAGGCACTGACTTTGCAATTCCTTTAAAGAACAGTCAACACCAGAGGGAGACAGAGACACAGAGGGGAGAGACAGAGGTGGGAAGACAGAGAGGCACAGAGGAGGGAAGACAGAGAGGTAGAGGGGGAAGACAGAGAGGCAAAGGGGGAAGACAGAGGGGGGATTCAGAGAGACACAGAGAGGGAGAAAAAGACACAGAGGGGAGGATTCAGAGAGACACAGAAAGGGAGACAGAGGAAAGAGACAGAGGGGGACAGAAATACATAGGAGGAAGACAGACACAGAGGGGGGAGACAGAGAGGGGAGACAGAGACGCAAAGAGGGGACACCGAGAGGGGAGACAGAGGAGAGAGACAATTTTTTAATAGTCTGGGGCAGTATTTCTCAATTTTACTCTGAGCACATTAACAGGCCAGATTTACATGATTTGCATAAATTAAAAAGAGAGAAGCGCTCAACCTGGGAACGAACAATAGCATAATAGTTTGTTCTATGGCGAGTTACCACCCAAGAAGCAGCCTCTTTTTGCTCAACATGTGCCTTTCACAGAGAAGTTTCCTGTAGCATATCAGTCTGATCCTGACTTATTATTATACTTTATTTATGATAAAAAGTATAATAAAAACTTAATAGTACAGTCCAGCCCCAAAATACCAGGCAATCCCTTTCTGAACGAGAGAAACGGCAAAACCCCAGACGTACGTTTCGGCCTAGTGTGGGCCTCGTCAGTGAGGTGCAGCCATATCCCTCTAAGAAGTTGCACTCAGGTGGTAAATCGCCATAGAACAGGCTAATAATGGTATTGAGCTGGTTGTTTGTTCCTGTAAGTGCACTTCTCTCTGTATGTATTTAGTCTCCCTATGGGAAAAAAGGGGCAACCAGATGTGGATTCCTTGCTCAGTGTGCTTATAGGAATATGGCTACCCCTCACTGACGAGGCCCAATAAAGGCCAAAATGATCGTCTGGGGTTGCTGTATTCCTTGTTCAGAAAGGAATTGCCTGGTATTTTCGGCGCTGGACTGACTGTAATAGGCGGGATCAGACTGATATACTACAGGAAAGTTCTACTCTGTGAAAAGCATTACTGGGCTAAAAGAAGTTGCACCCAGGTGGTAAATTGATATAAAACAGGCTAACAATGGTATTGAGCTGGTTGTTCGTTCCTGTGAGTGCACTTCTCTCTGTATGTATTTAGTCTCATTATGGGGAAAAAAGGAACAACCAGACGTGGACTCGTTGCTCAGTGTGATAGAGGAATATAACTACACCTCACTGACGAGGCCCACTGAAGGCCGAAACGATCGTCTGGGGTTGCTGTGTACCTTGTTCAGAAAGGAATTGACTGTAATAGGCGGAATCAGACTGATATACTACAGGAAAGTTCTACTCTGTGACTCCTTGCTCAGGGTGCTAGAGGACTATGGCTACACCTCACTGACGAGGCCCACTGAAGGCCGAAACGAATGTCTGGGGTTGCTGTGTTCCTTGTTCAGAGAGGAATTGCCTGGTATTTCGGCGCTGGACTGACCGTAATAGGCGGGATCAGACTGATATACTACAGGAAAGTTCTACTCTGTAAAAAGCATTACTGGGCTAAAAGAAGTTGCACCCAGGTGGTATATCGTCATAGAACAGGCTTACAGTGGTACTGAGCCGGTCGTTCGTTCGTTCCTGTAAGTGCACTTCTCTCTGTATGTATTTAGTCTCCCTATGGGGAAAAAAGGGGCAACCAGACGTGGATTCTTTGCTCAGTGTGCTTAGAGGTAAATGGCTACACCTCACTGACGAGGCCCATGAAGGCCGAAATGATCATCTGGGGTTGCTGTGTTCCTTGTTCAGAAAGCAATTGCCTGGTATTTCGGTGCTGGACTTACCGTAATAGGCGGGATCAGACTGATATACTGCAGGAAAGTTCTACTCTGTTAAAAGCATTACTGGGCTAAAAGAAGTTGCACCCAGGTGGTAAATCGACATAAAACAGGCTAACAATGGTTTTGAGCTGGTTGTTCGTTCCTGTGAGTGCACTTCTCTCTGTATGTATTTAGTCTCCCTATGGGAAAAAAGGGGCAACCAGACGTGGACTCCTTGCTCAGTGTGCTAGAGGAATATGGCTACACCTCACTGACGAGGCCCACTGAAGGCCGAAAAAATCGTCTGGAGTTGCTGTGTTGCTTGTTCAGAGAGGAATTGCCTGGTATTTCGGCGATGGACTAACCGTAATAGGAGGGATCAGACTGATATACTACAGGAAAGTTCTACTCTGTGACTCCTTGCTCAGTGTGCTAAAAGAATATGGCCACACCTCACTGACGAGGTCCACTGAAGGCCGAAACAATTGTCTGGGGTTTCTGTGTTCCTTGTTCAGAGAGGAATTGCCTGGTATTTCGGCGCTGGACTGACCGTAATAGGCGGGATCGGACTGATATACTACAGGAAAGTTCAACTCTGTAAAAAGCATAACTGGGCTAAAAGAAGTTGCACCCAAGTGGTAAATCACCATAGAACAGGCTAACAATGGTATTGAGCTGGGTGTTCATTCCTGTGAGTGCACTTCTCTATGTATGTATTTAGTCTCCCTATGGGAAAAAAGGGGCAACCAGACGTAGACTTCTTGCTCAGTGTGCTAGAGGAATATGGCTACACCCCACTGATGAGGCCCACTGAAGGCCAAAACGATTGTCTAGGGTTGCTGTGTTCCTTGTTCAGAGAGGAATTGCCTGGTATTTCGGCGCTGGACTGAAGGTAATAGGTGGGATCAGACTGATATACTACAGGAAAGTTCTACTCTGTGAAAAGCATTACTGGGCTAAAAGAAGTTGCACCCAGGTGGTAAATCGCCATAGAACAGGCTAACAATGGTATTGAGCTGGTTGTTCGTTCCTGTGAGTGCACTTCTCTCTGTATGTATTTAGATTTACATGATATCTGAATTGATTCATAACATTGGTTATTTGCCTGTTCTCAACACAAGGTAATCCTAAACATCTGCCATAAGCAATTGTATAGGGACCCCTACACCCTCTAAAAAGCCTCTTGAATTTGTTTATCTTACCTCCTTAACTGTGGCCATTCAGGGGAACTTATAAATGAGCTCATGTGCTTATCATAAAGTTGTAGGTTCTGTGTTCTAAATCCTGCAGAATGCACTAGGAGTAGTGGGGGGAAAACACAATAGAATTAAATTTAAAATGAAAGTAAATGGGAAAGTATAGAAAGTGTAATGCTTTATCATGGGTCACATGGACATCTATGTTTTTCTTGTGCATTTTCATCACACATCTGATAGGTATATCCATCACAAGGATAACTTCTAACCTTCTTCAGCTAATCTCTGCTGAGCTATATACTAGGGTTATATACTATATATTTAATTTAAATAGAAATGTAATAAGGCAATGACTGACTGTACTTGCCAGACATGCTTGCAACATAGTAGATGTCAGGCAGTATGGAGTGAAGCTAAATCGCTTGACTTTACAGGCAGTCTCTTCTGGTTTGGAGAATTCTCCAAATGATAATGAAGTATAAAGCAATACTACTTTTTTTTTTTTTTTTTGCCCAAAAAAAGAACAATTGACAATAGGTGTTCCAACACAAAAGCAGATACAGTAACAGTGTGCATCCACAAATGAGCAATAATACAAAGCAGAATACAGTCTCGCTTAGAAGTTAGTAGGCACCTTCAGCGGATAGAGATGTACACCTAACCACTCAGCAAAAAAGACAGTTCTGACATGGCATATTTTCTTAATACATAAAAACCCTTACCAAAACTATAATTTCCAATAATGCTATATTCTCCAGACCCTATCCGACACACACACAGGGAAAAAGAAGAAAGGAAAAAAAAACAAAAACAAAAAAACAAAAACAAACAAACCCCCCCTCCCCTACTAGTTTCCACCACATTCTTTCAGGCAAGCAGCCACTCACCTCTTAAGTTAGCTTCCAGTAAATAGAGAGAGTTCTTAAACGGCTGCAGGACCAATTTTTGAGTTTCCTGATCTAGAGATTTGATAAAAATCCCCCATTTATTTAAGAAGGACCTTATATTATTATCTATCTGTGCCTGTACTGAGGCTTGTTCTAGGAACATTTGATATATTATCCCATTTTTAAATTCAGAAAATTTAGGTTCTTTATTAGACTGCCAATGTTTTAATACAAGTTTCCTACCAAGCAATATCATTGTGTTTATTAATAAATGGCTAGGGCCTGCTTCTTCCTGGGTTACTAGGAAAAAAACTGCATGTTTACTTACTTGAAAGTATTGATTTAAGATTTTGGTGACCCAGAATGAAATTTTCCCCCAGAATCTTTGAATTACTGGACAAAACCAAAAAAGATGGGTCATATCTGCTGCATAATATTTGCATTTGCTACAGACTGTCTTCTCATGTTTTTTATCCCATCGGGCCTGCCAGCTGGGTGTATAATAACATTGATACAAAATCTTTAACTGTTGTTCTTTAAAATATTCTCCTCTCATCGCCTTTGCTACCCTATCTCCAGAGTTCTTAATTAAGACTGATTCTTGTGAATTTTCACCTAATAGATCCCATTTGAGTTCCAAATATCTTTTATTGCTTTGTTCTTGAGAAGTGAGTAAGGCATAATATGAGTGCGCGATGGACAATTTTCCTACCTGAAACAGACTAATTATCTGCCTTAGTGTGTCATTGTCCCATTCTATTGCCTTTATTTTCCTACACTGTTCAGCATAGTGGCGTATTTGT
Organism: Bombina bombina; assembly: GCF_027579735.1. Lineage (NCBI taxonomy): Eukaryota > Metazoa > Chordata > Amphibia > Anura > Bombinatoridae > Bombina > Bombina bombina. Next base: position 280,117,311 of record NC_069501.1, read on the forward strand.
AAATAAGAAAAGAAAAGGTGATTTGGCATATTATATTCAGATTTACATTCGTTAAAAGTTTTAATCAATTTATCTTCTTTTTTAAGTAACTGTGAAATATAATTAATCCCTAGTTCTGACCAGGCATTGAATCTAGCTGAGTCATAGCCTTCCTCGAATTCAGGATTACCTTTAATTGTTAAAAAAGATGATCCTCTGTGACTTATCCCAATTCTAGAACAAAATTGACGCCAAGCCCGTATTGGTTGGTCTATGATTAACATCCCCCTTATTTCTTTGGGAATTAGTTCTAAAGGCATGTGTGTTAATGCTTTAAGGGCATAGGGTGCTACTAGGGCTCCTTCAATTTCAAGCAAGGAGAAATGTCCTTTGTCAGAAAACCAGTCCCAGACAAATTTTAAATTGGAGGCTATATTATACAACTCAAAATCAGGAAGAGCCATACCTGCAGCCTCTTTCCTGGCACACAAACGTTTCAGCGCTATCCTAGGCTTTTTTTTGCACCAAATGAATTGTGTTATTAATTTATTGATTAACTGACAGTCTTTCCTCAGTAATAAGAGTGGGAGGGCCTGAAAGATATATAAAAATTTGGGAAGAGAGATCATTTTTATTAAGTGTATTCGACCCATAAGAGATAGGGGCAGGTTCTTCCATCTTTCTAAATCTGCCTGGAGTGATGCAATAGCTGGTGCAAAATTTAAATTGTAACATCTCTTGGAGTTAGATGCGAATTTTATCCCTAAATATGTAATATGATCTTTGGTCACTTTAAAAGGAATTTCTGGAGAGCTTTTTAGTTTGATAAGCCACATAAGTTCCGATTTTTTTTTATTAATTGCAAAGCCGGAAAAGGCCTGGAAAGCTTCTAAGGCTTCCACAATTATAGGCAAATTATATTTGAGATTTTGAGCGAAAATAAGAAGATCATCGGCATATATAGCTTGAGTTATTCTGTGACCTTCGATGTTAATCCCTAACAATTCTTGTCTAAACAATATTGCCAGAGGCTCTAAAGCCAGATTAAAAAGCAGCGGGGATAGCGGACAGCCTTGTCTCGTTCCTCGATGATGCGTGAATTGTTCTGAAGTTAAGGAGTTAACACTTAGAATCGCCCCTGGATTAGAATATAGTAAGGCAATAATTTGAGAGAATTTACCCTGGATACCGAAATTATTAATGGTTGTGAACATATGATCCCAGAGTAGCGTATCAAACGCTTTTTGTGTATCAATCGAGATAATCGCAGCATCTTCTGCAAGCTTTTCTCCCCTTTCTTTTTTTAGTTCACAATAATTGATTGCTGTCTCTAGTTTCCTAAGGTTTTTAATAAGTGTCCTTCCTTTGATAAAACCAGTTTGGTCAGGATGGACCAGTTCACTAATCACTTTTTGAAGTCTGTCTGCTAATATGTGGGTTAGGATTTTGTAATCCACATTTAGCAAAGAGATGAGTCTATAAGACTCCATTAATTCTCTATGTTTACCTTGTTTATAGATTAAGATTATTCTAGATTCTATAAAATATTTAGAAGGTGTTTGATTTTCCTGGAGGAAACAATTAAAAAGCTCACATAGAGTAGGGGTAATCGTATCTGCAAGAATTTTATATAATTCGCCTGGGAGATCATCCGGGCCTGGCGCTTTGTTTAACTTCAATTTCGCAATAGAGTTTTTAATCTCCTCTTCCTTAATTGGAGAGTTGAGGAGATCCAGGTCATCTTTGGCTATTTGAGGTAATTTAATCCTATCCCAAAAGAGATCTCTTTTTATTTTATCTATGGGTTGATCCTGATATAGCTGTTTAAAGTAGTGCGCAAATTCCTCTAAGATATCATGAGGGAGAGTTTTGTGTTTAGTTTTAATTACTGATATAATACTATTTGTTTTCCTTGTACTTACCAGTCTGGCCAAAAATTTCCCTATCTTATTACCGAATTGCATGTAATTACTGTTTCTTTTCAGCTCATGCTGTATTTCTTTTGATATATGCCAGTTGTCTCTTTGTTTTTTGGCTTCCAGGTAATTTCGCCAATTATCTTGACTATTATCTGCAACATATTTTTGAAATTTATTAATAATCTGCTTAGAGAGTTGAATCCAGTAAGCATCATTTTTCCTTTTTCCTTTTATCATATAAGCCAGAATTTCTCCCCTTATCACTGCTTTAAAAGCTTGCCATAAATATTCTATATTCGGTACTGATCCTCTATTCTCGTTATAGTAAGAATTCCATTTCTCTAGCAAGAAACTTCGAAATTTTAAGTTATTATATAAATATGTTGGAAAGTATAATCTGTGGTTTCCTAATTTAGGATTCATAATTGACGTACACATAATAATAGGGGCGTGATCTGAAATTGTGATAGGCATAATTTCAACTTTTTTTGCTAGAGAAAACAATTTATCACTGATTAAGAACATATCAATTTGTGATAAAGATTTATACACTTTAGATAGACACGTAAATTCTTTACTATCTGGATAGACATTTCTCCAGATATCTAATAAGCCTAGATTAAAGCAGAACTTTTTAAAGATTTTAGTATCCTTGCTGCCTGGTATAACCTCTTTCCCCCTCCGATTCCTATCTAGAGTACTGGATGCTACCAGATTCAGATCTCCCCCTAAAATTATATTTTGATTATATTCCAGCAATTTGCTTTGTAGAGGTTCCCAAAACTCAGTTTTTTTTATATTTGGACCATAGACATTGCATAACACGAATCTTTTTAAGCCTAGTTCTACCTCCAGTATAATATATCTCCCTTGTTGATCAATTTCTTGTTTCAGAATTTTATATTTTAAAGATTTCCTAAAAATTATAGCTACCCCTCTTTTTCTCTGCACTCCTGCAGAATAGATAACTTCGCCCACCCAACCCCATTTAAGTTTTTGACTTTCTAACTCATTTAGATGGGTCTCTTGTAAAAAACCAATATCAATTTTAAGTTTATTAAAGTGTTGTAAAATTGCTTTTCTTTTGACCGGGGAGGTAAACCCTCCCACATTCCAAGATCCTAATTTACATAATTCCGTCATATCTTATACTTCTTTCCTGCTTCTAAGAAGAAACATAGGAAAACCAAGGGGGGGGGGTAAAGAAGAAAAAAAAAAAAAAAAGTGAAAATCCCATACACACGTACACCTGACCTTCCTTAAATTGACCCCTACTTATAATATTTATATTCTTGCTTGACAACATCCCTTCACCGAGAGAAATTTTCCCTTCCTTTTCCTTTCTCTTATTCCTCCTTTTGCTCGGCATGTCTACCCATATTGCTGAGCTTATAGCCCCCACCTGATCACTTTACCTTTGCTCTATTCTCAAGAAGTCCTCTAGGTCTTGAGGATTTTCAAAAATCCTGAAACCTTCTTTAGTCTGTATACTGATTCTGGCTGGATATAATAGCCTAACTACCCTTCCTTCCTGAATCAAGCGTGAGCAAATGGGGGCACAGAGCTTCCTCTTACTTGAGGTTTCAAATGCAAAATCTTGAAAAATTAATATTTTCTTATTTTGAAAAAGGACTATTTTTTGTGCCCTGTAAGCTTGCAAAATCTTGACCTTTTCTTGAAAATTCAGATATTTAATAATAATTGGTCTAGGTCTACTCTTATCATCCTCTTGATCTCTTAACCTGCCTAACCTATGGGCTCTTTCTACTGTGAAGGTACATGTTGGCTCAGTGATGTTTAATAGGGAGGGCAATTGAATTGAGGCAAAGTGAATTAACTCTTGTTCAGATACTGTTTCAGAGACTCCAATCACTCTTACATTGTTCCTCCTAGATCTATTTTCTAGATCCTCAACTTTATCACTTAAATATTTAACTTGTTTCTGAATATATGCTAAGTCTTTATCTTTCTCTATGTCTCTGTCTTCCAGATCTGATATCCGCTGTTCTGCTAGACTAATTCTGGTAACCATCTGCTTAATCTCCTGTGATACTGAATCTATACTTATTTGAATTGCCTCAAATTTAGGGAGAAACAGTTCACTTATTTGTTTCAGCAGTTCAGAGTTATTTACTGCTTCCACCACATTTTCTTGTACTACCTCCTGACTGTTTTCAGTGCTGCGCCTTGTTAGCTTTTTTTCCTGCTGCCTTCTGCTCGCCATGATTGTTGTTTTATTATTCATTGAAGGAAGAAGGAATTTATCCATAAAGAATGGTTATAGGGGACTTTAAGCTTTCTATTTAACCCTATTTAGTCCTAATTAGGCCTTCAAGAAAAAAAGGAGAGAAAGAGAGACCTCGCCTTAAGTATCTAGTTGAAATTGGCTTAAGACTCCTACATTAGTGGTGACCTAGTGCTATTGATCTTATCATTACACCCTGCACAACATTGCTTATAACAGAATACAATTAGTGAAAATTATCCAAAAATGCAAAGATATGAAAAACAATACAAGGAAAAAAGTCAATCAGATACTCAAGTGAATTCACTTCAAGATCTTGCAAGAATTTTCCTGTCTTTTGCTTCTTCCCAGATTCCCCCTCTGAATTAGCAAGAGATGAAAGGCTATATCCACTTGTTCCCTAGGTATGCTGTCAACAGGAATGTAGAAAGTTTTTTGTTTTTTCTTTTTTTGATTCCAGTCTCCGATATCCAAGCTGTGCAGGAGAGAGAATAGACAGAGGCCGCCTCATGTGTGTATCTGTCACTTCCCCCTTTGTCCCATCATAGAAAAAACACAGGATACTCACATTCTGGTAAGGCACTCTCTCGTGCCGTTAGTTGCAGGCTGGACCTTCAACAGCAGCCCAGCTCGCTGTTTCCCTCGGCTATCTTTACAAATTACTTGCAGCAGGCATGGAGTATACGGCCATATAGACGTGATGTAAGACACAAAATACAAAATACATGTGTAAATCTGTTTAAAGTGCACCTGTGAACTCAGATTAGTCTTTCACAGAATACTCACAAAGGTTGCGGCACCAAGATGTGCCTAGTAAGGCAGGCTAGGCCTTTTACAGCAGCCCAGCTCGCTGTTTCCACGATCATCAACGTTGTAGCTCATGTAAGAAAAAAAAGCAAAGAAAAACAGGCATATGCCCCACATGTGTGAAACCGTAAAAATATAGCTGTAGATAAAACATCAGCAAATACACTGGGTACTCACAAGTATAGCGGCATCAAAAATGCCAAGTTGGACAGTCTGAGCCTTTTGCAGCAGCCCAGCACGCTGTTTAGCACCGTCTCCTATTAATATTATCAGAGGGGGGGATAGAATAAAACCACACTTGGACATCCAGGTCGCCTTCCAGTTAGATTTTCAAGCAAAAGAGTCCTTCAATATAGCATTCTGCAGGATGTGTGCAGGGGGCCATGACATACTAAACTTACATCACCCTGTTATCCACAGACCTATTAATAATAAGGGGTTTCAACACTGCTAACTATTGCAGTGAGAATGCGGCACGCCTCTAAGATATAAAAAATTTAGAACCAGATCCTGGAAGGCTTCGCGAGGGGGGCTAAACAACTACAAGGTGGTATATGCAGTGTTGCTGACAACACTTCAAAGAGGAAGTACAAGTTTAAACTTTACCTTGCGTTGTCCTCCCCCTTGCTCGCCTCGCCTAAGGATCTGGGCTGGTACGCCTGAGTAGTTGGCCTAGTAGGTGGGACTGAGTCGACCGGCTGTGGATCCCGGTCCGTAGCCCACTTCCACCCCGCAGCCAAACTCGTAGCGGGCTCTAACTTGTGCGAGGACGCCTGTCCGAGTGCACTGATTGATGAGCCGACACAGCTCTCACATGACGGGCCCCAGCTCTGTCTCCACCACACTAACGTGAGAGTGCGCCGCCCCCACTCACCCTGGAAAGTCCTAGCACCAGCCCGAAACTCCAGCAAGCCCAATATAATTTTTTTAAAAAGTAATATATATATATATATATATATAAAAAATAAATCTTAATTCTGCTGCTGCTGCATGCCTGTACTGGCGGGCCCTCTAAGATGCGGGGCCCTCAGACAAGGGCCGATTTGCCCGACTTGTCAATCCGCCCCTGTAGAGCAGTGATTGCTAATCTTGGAAACCCTGATGTTTCGGAACTACATTTCCCGTGATGTTCAACTAGACTGCAGAGTGTCTAAGCATCATGGGAAATGTAATTCCAAAACATCCGGGGTGCCAAGGTTATCCATCACTGGTCTAGATCATTCTAAAAGTCACCTACTAGACAGAGGAAGAGCCTACTTTCCCTTGCACAATAAGCATTTTGAAGTATGTGTGCCCCAACCACTTTCCTGGAAAGCGTGATTTGCATCCAGTGAGCCTGTAATGATGGTGGTCTTGTAACTGGTTACCATGAAGGGGTTACCACAATCATCAATGGAGAAGCATTTAAAGGTACAGTATACACTAATTTTCATATAACTGCATGTAATAGACACTACTATAAAGAAGAACATGCACAGATACTGATATAAAAATCCAGTATAAAACGGTTTAAAAACTTAGCAGGTCCCAGTTTAGCACTGTTGATGAGGTTTGTCAGGGTCACTCAGTGAAAGGGGCTGGGAAAATAAAAAGAGCGGACACTCCCCCCTCCCCCCTTGCCTGCATATGAAAAGACAGATAACATAAACAGTAGCCAGCAGGAGTATGTAAATGCGTGTATACATCTGACACTGTGGGGCTTGGTTAGGAGTCTGAAAATCAGCACAATGTTATTAAAAAATAATCAAAACTATACATTGTTACAAGAACAATATCAGATAGGCTATATAAATGTATCATCTACAAAACATTTATGCAAAGAAAAATCTAGTGTTCAATGTACCTTTAAAGGTATAGTAAAAAAACAAAAATGTTATTGTTTTAAAAGATAGCTAATTCCTTAATTTACCATTCCCCATTTTTGCATAACCAACACTGTTATAGAAATATACTTTTTACCTCTGTAATTACCTTGTATCTAAGCTTCTGCTGACTGCCTCCTTATCTCAGATCTTTTGACAAACTTGCATATCAGGCAATTAGTGCTGACTCTTAAATAACTTCACGTGCATGAGCACAATATTATCTATATTATCGATATGAAACACATGAACTAACACCCTCTAGCTGTAAAAAACTGTCAAATGTAGAGGCGGCTTTCAAGGGCTTAGAAATTAGCATATGAGCTAATACCTAGGTTTAGATTTTAACTAAGAATAACAAGAGAACAAAGCAAATTTGATGCTAAAAGTAAATTAGAAAGTTGTTTAAAATGACATGCCCTATCTGAATCATGAAAGTTTAATTTGGACTTTACTATCCCTTTAAAGGAATAGTCTAGTCAAAATTAATCTTTCATGAGTTCTATAGAGATAGAGCGGGCAATTTTTACGAACTTTCTAATTTACTCCTATTATCACATTTTCTTCATTCTCTTGGTACCTTTATTTGAAAAAGCAAGAATGTAAGCATAGGAGCCGGCCAATTTTTGGTTCAGAACCTGGGTAGCACTTTCTGATTGGTCTCTTAATGTAGCAACCAATCAGCAAGCGCTACCCAGGTGCTGAACCAAAAATGGGCCGTCTCCTAAGCTTACATTCAAATAAAGATAGAAACAGAATGACGAAAAATTGATAATAGGAGTAAATTAGAAAGTTGCTTAAAACTGCCTCCTCTATCTGAATCATGAAAGTTTAATTTTGACTAGACTATCCCTTTAAGTAGTTAAAAACATCTAGTTATTCATTTTATTCTAGCTTGGATGTCAGAACATAGGTCCTTCTGCCTGTATTTTTGCATTTTTAGCATTTGTTTGCCCTATTTATTATCATTTCTGGGAACAAATAATATATAGGGACCAGTGTTCCCTCTAAGGACAGTTTTGTGTGTGGCCCAGTAGTGATGTCCCGAACTGTTCGCCCGCAAACGGTTCCCTGCGAACATAGCTTGTTCGCGTTTGTGGGCGAACACATGGCGATGTTCGATCCGACCCTATGTGTCATCATTGTGGAAACTTTGACCCTTTATGTCACAGCCGCCTGACACATTAGAGCCAATCAACATCAGACACTCCCTCACAGACCCTCCCAGCTACTCGGAATCCGCCATTTTAGACTCATAACGACCTTGCTTTCTTAATGAGAGGACGTGTTGTGTTTTTGCTCCTGACATTAATAGGAAAAACATAGCTAGGCTAGTGTATTTACAGTCCAGAAGGACTCCACTCATCTCTGCTGCAAGCACAGCACCCCAAAAAGCCCTTTTTAGGGCTATATTTCGTGCCGTTTTTTTGTTTTTTTTTCGTTTTTTTTTTTATTAGCATTTGCCTGGCTTTCAGGCTGTGTGTTTAAGGCTCACAGCATATGCTGCTGTGATTACTGCCACCACTGATATCTCCCTAACAACATTAGTTTAAATTTAACTAACCAAAAAATGTAATTATTTTTCTAGTGTAATTTTTTTTCATTTTCTATCAGGCCAGTGTCACACAGCATATACTCTGGTTCATTGCTCTGTGCCAGCCAGCAGCCACCAGTGTTAATATCCGTTTATAACATTATTTTAAATTTAAAAAAAAATAAAAAAAATATTTTGCTAGTGTAATCTAATTACATTTACTATCAGGCCTGTGTCTGTCAGGCTCACTCAGCATTAATATACCTCATTTTTTTTCGTCTTTGGGTTAATTGGTCTGTGCCAGGCAGCCACCCAGCACTCATATCTATTCTTCTTCACCTTAATTTTAATATAAAAAAAAAAAAAGTTTAAATTTGTTTGCTAGTGTAATCTAATATAATTTTCTATCCGGACTGTGTGTTTTGCTGACATACAGAGCCTACTGTGTTTACTTGCTGCCCTCCCTAGTCTATGAGCCACGACTCATATGTGTTTAACCTTTTTTTAATTTCCCCCCCAAAAAAATAATTTCAATAATTTTTCTAGTGTAATCTAATAGTATTTTCTATCAGGCGTGTGTGTATCTGACTTACAGAGCCTACTGTTTTTAATAGCTGCCCTTCCAAGGCTATCAGCCACGACTCATATGTATGTGCTTAACCTTTTTCTTTAAATTGCCAAAAAAAAGTCTTTAAATCATTATGCTAGTGTAATCTAATTTTATTTTCTATCAGGCCTGTGTCTAACTGTCTATCTGACTTACACAGCATACTGTTGTTAATTGCTGCCCTACGTAGCAGCCAGCCAGTGCGACCACTCATAGAGTCATATGTGCATTGCACTTCTTAACATAATTTTAATATTAAAATCTAAAATTTTAAAATATTTTGCTAGTGTAATCTAACTTAATTTTCTATCAGGCCTGTGTTTTTGTCACTTACACAGTAGTACTTAAAACACAACCTAGTTAAAATGGGTACCAGACCGCATGTCTTATTATTATATTTTTTCAGGGTAATCAGGCAGGCCACATAGAACACCCCCAATAGGGGGGGGGGGGGGGGGGGGAACAGGGATTAAAGTGCTAAGAAAAGTACTAATTAACACAAGCTAGTTGGGTCCAAGAACGCATGTTTAATTATTAGACTTTATTAGGGTAATTATATATCTAACAAATCTATCTATTTCTCTTCTATCGATTCTATCTATCAATCTATGTATATCTATCTATCCTATCTATCAATCTATCTTCTGTCCGGGATGTTTTGAGACAACCACTTTGGGAATGTTAGTTGATTTAGGCCCATTATGGCTTAAAAGCAGACTCTGCATAAACTATGTAATTTTCCATGGGAGTTTTGCAAGGGATCCCCCTCCAGCATGCGACAGTCCAGGTGTTAGTACCCCTGAAACAACTTTTCCATCACTATTGTGGCCAGAAAGAGTCCTTGTAGGTTTTAAAGTTCGCCTGCCTATTGAATTCAATGGCGGTTTGCGTGGTTTGCGCGTTCGCGAACAATACCGGAAGTTCGAGTCCGCTGTTCGCGAACCGAAAATTTTAGGTTCGCGACATCACTATGGCCCAGCAGTGAAACATTTAATTAGATCAATTAACAAACACTGTACAATCCATTCTACAAGGTGTGGTTCACTGATTAACTGTTTCACTGCTGGGCCACACACAAAACTGGCCTTAGAGGGAACACTGGTAGGGACTCTAACTTAGTACAGAACATTATTGTCCTTCTGGGCTTCAGGGCAATGCTTCCTGTGCAGTAGAAGCTAAATCCTTGACAGCTATAAGTAATATTGTAGTGAATTATACATTAGATGCTTTCATAAAGCACTACAGACTAGATGTTGGGAAACTATTTTGCATGTTCCCTATTAGTAGCCTGTTCATATGCAATCCAAGTAAACACCTTGTAATTACAAGACAAGAAATTTCTGTTGTGTTGCTTTTGAATAACATATCAGCTAAGTCTTAAAGTGGAGGTCAAGTTAGGAGCATTGCTTAACATTTTCCAATAGCTGACTTAAATTAAGAGTTATGTTCATTCATCAATTTCTTTATAAATATTGTTAACATTAATTTTCACCTTTTAATTCATCTCCGTTTTCGTCGTATTAACCGCCCGCCATACTCCCGTTATTGAGTGACATTTCTGGTATCCAATATATGGTCTAACCCCGTGGCGTCCAGCCCCTTTTCTCTCGCGCGTCACTACAACGTTCTGCGCATGCGTTTAAAAAAAACGCGTCATCGTCGTCCTGCTCGTTCACGAAACGCGCATGCGTTGTCCCTTCTCAGAAAATAAAGAATTAGAAGATACGGAACGATCGAGCGACTCACTATCAGGATTGCGTAGCGTAGCAATGAATGAATCTATTTTAAGATTCATTGAATACAAAGTAACGTTTTTTAGTTCAACGCATGCGCCACTGAGTGTACGATACGCATGCGCATTTAGAAGATACTGTTGTGCACGAGCGTAGTCCGCTTGTAGGAACTACAGCGACGTCACAACAGATAAATAAGGAAGTGTGGAAGGGGCGGAGCGAATAGCGAGAACGGAGGTATTTGATATATATATATTTTTTTCAAACGAATAGTTTTATAAAAATATAAACTAAGCGACTGTGATATTTGTATATTAAGGTTTACAATGGTGTATTGCAATATGCAAAAATTGACCTTCACTTTAAGATTTTGAAAGCAAATTAACATCCTTTTTACTGCAATTATTTTTTAATATCCAAAATTCTCCCACCATTTACATTGCTTGGAGGAGTCAATTTGGGCTTTAATCCATAGACAACTGAAAATTAATTGTTTTCTGATTAAGCCAATTAGGGACAGATAATGTGTAACAAAGTTAGCCTTGAGTAGTGAGCAGGGTACATTTTAAGTTCTGAGAATTATAAATTGCAAAATAAATAATGAAAATATATTGAAAATGTGTTTAATTACACATAACTAAACATTTTATATAAAACTCTTATAGTGTTTCCTGTCCCTTTAATTACAGTGGAGGAATAGGTAAGCAGCAGTAAGTTTTAATTGTGGAAAGGGAATTGTGTCAGCAGCTGTAAAGGTTAATAGTGGACAGCTGACATCATCTCAGTGGAGGTTAGGCTCAATTGTGGTTGGTGGAGGTTGTAGTTTCACTTTATTATGTTGGGGTCAAATCCACGGAGGATCAATTCTTATTTTATTTTCTGTGTTGTGTTTTGTCTACTTTATATCTGTTCTATATCAGTGGTACACAGGCCCGGACTGACCATAGGGCATACAGGGCAAGTGCCGGTGGCCCCAGTTCTTATGGGGGCCTTGCTGTTTTATAGAAGCCCCACCCTCTCTTGATATGGGTAACAATAGGAAAAAAATGTTACAATCTGCTTATTTTCTAAAGCAGAAAGTAAATGTTCTGTCTGTTAAGCAGAGGTGCTGCAGGAACAGAGATCAGTTTTATAATGGCTACCTATAGCTGACAGAGGTCTAACTGATGTTTGCTGCTCCACCCCTAAAAGCCTGGGCTTTTTTTGGTCCCTGTCCTGGTTATACAAATACTTTAAAGGGATAATAAACACCTTGTAAAGATGTTTCTACAGTCATACAATAAATTCACATATAAAGTGAGTGTGTTATTGAATTGATTAACATTGTGTTTGCTACATTTTTTTTAATAGCCAAACTACACCCAACCCTTACTTTATTAGGAGGAGGCAATCCAGACTTGTTACTAGAGTAGATTCAAATAGCTATGGTCATTTGGTTAGCAAAATATGCATTGTTTTACAGTTCATCTCCATTTGTAGGTGATATGTGGCAGGGTTCTGCTTGTGGTTTCAGTTCCCAGAATTGGAAAACTTTTAATTTTTAGCTTTAAATTATGAGAGAGGGCAATAAATAATACAATATATTGTAAATTTGTACTATGCATAATTATACATTGTATGTCATAATATCAATGTGTTTCTCTCCCTTTAAATAGCTGTTACAAAAACTGTAACTTCGGGAGCATTATCTATTGCTGCATGTAATAGCAACAGTAATAGGATTCTGTTGATACTATTCTAGACTGCTGACACTATAGACTCTCCTACCCAGCTGTCACTGCTTGGTACTGTAAATGCTGCAGCGCTTGAGCTGCTAAACCTTTCAGCATGTTGAGTATGATAACTTACTCGCTGCTACTGGTAGTAACAGGGCGCTTACTATGCAATGCGCATGGGCTCTGAGTGACCACTGGCTTCTACTGTGATTGAAGAAAAACCACATTTATTAACCTAAATAAAGCATTATTTATTCACTGAGTACAATAGGAGCATTTATTATGGTATATGTTTTACCAAAGACTTTCAATAAACCTGAAGTGAGGCCTCATCTCTTTAGTGGATTGTTGATATTAACTGTGTACAATAATAATAACAATTATTTACAAAATTGCCTTTTTGCATTAAATCTGTCATGTCTAAATCTCAGAATTTTTAAAAGTACTGTATTCAGAGTCACACTAGAAAAATAATAATCATCTTTTGAATTTATCATGTATCTGTTTTAAAATACAGGTAGTCCTCAGTTTACGCCGGGGTTAGGTTCCAGAAGGAATGGTTGTAAATCTAAATCGTTGTAAATTGAAACCCAGTTTATAATGTAAGTCAATGGGAAGTGAGGGAGATAGGTTCCAGGCCCCTCTCAAAATTGTCATAAGTAACACCTAATACATTTATTTTTAAAGCTTTGAAATGAAGACTTTAAATGCTAAACAGCATCATAAACCTAATAAAATAATAACACAACACAGTCTTCACTTGCATTTTTCTGCAAACAGTTCTTTCTATGCATTCCAATCTGGACTGATTTATAGACAGGAAGATCTTGTTCCTTTGAAATCTGCTTGATAGCTCAGGTCTGGTTAAACTGATTAATTTCAGCTTGCTTGGTTTTGCTGCAACACAAGCGGACAGCTCCACCTACTGGCTATTTTAATAAATGCACTGCTTCTCAATGCTTTTCAATAGCAGTCACATGACTGGAAAAAAAGGTTGTTATTCTGAAACGGTGTAAATTGAACCGTTGTGAAACGAGGGTCACCTGTACTTACTTGTCTCATATTGAAATGAGCAAACCATAAACTTAAAGGGACAGTCAAGTAAAAAAAAAACTTTCATGATTTATATAGGGCATGTCATTTTAAACAACTATTCCAATTTACTTTTATTACCAATTTTGCTTTGTTCTTTTGGTATTCTTAGTTGAAAGCTAAACCTAGAAGGTTCATATGCTAATTTCATAGACCTTGAAGACCGCCTCTCATCTGAAAGTATTTTGACAGTTTTTCATCACTAGAGGGCGTTAGTTCATGTGTTTCATATAGATAATATTGAGCTCAGGCACGTGAAGCTCCTAGTAGTCAGCACTGATTGGCTAAAAATGCAAGTCTGTCAAAAGAACTGAAATAAGGGGACAGTTTGCAGAGGCTTAGATACAAGGTAATCACAGATGTAAAACATATATTATTATAACTGTGTTGGTTATGCAAAACTGGGGAATGGGTAATAAAGGGATTATCTACCTTTTTAAACAAAACAAATAATGGTGTTTACTGTCCCTTTCATGATTCAGATAGATCATACAATTGTAAACAACTTTCCATTGTACTTATATTATCAACTTTGCTTCATTCTCATGGTATCCTTTGTTGAAGGAGCAGCAATGCACTACTGGGAGCTAGCTGAACACATTAGGTAAACGAATAAGAAGAGGTATTTATTTGTAGCCTCTTCTTATTTGTCACCAGCTAGCTAAATTAATAGACCAGGGTGAAGCCATAGACATATTCACAATATTTTTTTCCTTGTAGTAGATGCTAAAATTGATAAGTGGGTAGAATGCTGGCAGATCAAGGTTTTAAATTAATGTAGTACATTCAAATGAGGGGTCAGTTACTAGTGTTGTTCCCCAGGGGTCAGTTCTTGGGCTTATTTTGTTTAACATGTTCATTAGTGATATTGGAAGTGGGCTTCAGGGGAAGGTGTGCTTGTTTGCTAATGATACAAAAATTAGATGTTCCAGGAGGAGTGGATCAAATGAGCAGTGACATTAAAAAACTGGAGGACTGGGCAAATAAATACAATCTAAATGTATTACCAAGAGCAAAATTATGCATATAGGATCCAAAAACCCAAAGGCCAATTATAGTCTCAATGGTACATTACTGATGTAACTAACGAGGAACGGGACTTGGGAATTATTATTTCAAATTATTTAAAATTTTGTACAGAATGCAGCAGTGCAGCCAGTAAAGAAAGATGAATACTTGGTTGCATTGGGAGAGGTATTAGTAGTAGAACTAGCAAGGTTCTTATGCCACTTTACAGATCACTAATTAGACCTCATCTGGAATATTGTGAACAGTTATGAGACCATATCTCCAGAAGGATATAAATAAACGAGAAACTGTCCAAAGGAGGCTACTAAAACAGGATATGTGCAAAAATGAAAGAGAAGCAGTCTACCAGGAACGAACAGCAGCATCAATAGCTTGTTCTATGGCCCGGTTGCCACCTGGGAGTAGCTTCTTTCTGCCCAATTGTGCTTTTGATCCTGCCGACATGGTCAGTCCAGCCCTGAAATACCAGGAAATTGTACTCTGAACAAGGAACGACCCGATACGATCATTTCGGCCTCCTTTGCACCTCTCTGACGAGGCCCACAGAAGGCCGAAACGATCGTCTGGGGTTGCCTTTTCCTTGTTCAGAAAAGAATTGCCTGGTATTTCGGGGCTGGACTGATCATGTCGGCGGGATCAGACTGATATACTACAGGAAAATTTTCCTCTGTGAAAAGCACAATTGGGCAGAAAGAAGCTACTTCCAGGTGGTAACCGGGCCATAGAACAAGCTATTGATGCTGCTGTTCGTTCCTAGCAGACTGCTTATCTTTCTGTTTTGCATATGTAAATATGACCCTGGGGATAGTCTCCCTATGGGTGATGGGGGAAACCAGACGTGGACTCCTTGCCCAATGTGCTTAGATAAATATGGTTGCACCTTACTGACAAGGCCCACAGAAAGCCGAAATGATCGTCTGGGGTTGCCTTTTCCTTGTTCAGAGAAGAATTGCCTGGTATTTCGGGGGCTGAACTGACCATGTCGGTGGGATCAGACTAATATACTACAGGAAAGTTTTCCTCTGTGAAAAGCACAATTGGGCAGAAAGAAGCTACTTCCAGGTGGTAACCAGGCTATAGAACAAGCTATTTAATGCTGCTGTTCCTTCCTGGCAGACTGCTTCTGTTTTTGTTTTGCATATGTAAATATGACCCTAGGGATAGTCTCCCTATGGGTGATGGGGAAAACCAGACGTGGACTCCTTGTCCAATGTGCTTAGAGGAATATGGCTGCACCTCACTGACGAGGCCCACAGAAAGCCGAAACGATCGTCTGGGGTTGCCTTTTCCTTGTTCAGAGGAGAATTGCCTGGTATTTCGGGGCCGGACTGATCATGTTGGCGGGATCAGACTGATATACTACAGGAAAGTTTTCCACTGTGAAAAGCTCAAGTGGGCAGAAAGAAGCTACTTCCAGGTGGTAACTGGGCCATAGAACAAGCTATTAATGCTGCTGTTCCTTCCTGGCAGACTGCTTCTGTTTTTGTTTTGCATATGTAAATATGACCCTAGGGATAGTCTCCCTATGGGTGATGGGGAAAACCAGACGTGGACTCCTTGTCCAATGTGCTTAGAGGAATATGGCTGCACCTCACTGACGAGGCCCACAGAAAGCCGAAACGATCGTCTGGGGTTGCCTTTTCCTTGTTCAGAGGAGAATTGCCTGGTATTTCGGGGCCGGACTGATCATGTTGGCGGGATCAGACTGATATACTACAGGAAAGTTTTCCACTGTGAAAAGCTCAAGTGGGCAGAAAGAAGCTACTTCCAGGTGGTAACTGGGCCATAGAACAAGCTATTAATGCTGCTGTTCCTTCCTGGCAGACTGCTTCTGTTTTTGTTTTGCATATGTAAATATGACCCTAGGGATAGTCTCCCTATGGGTGATGGGGAAAACCAGACGTGGACTCCTTGTCCAATGTGCTTAGAGGAATATGGCTGCACCTCACTGACGAGGCCCACAGAAAGCCGAAACGATCGTCTGGGGTTGCCTTTTACTTGTTCAGAGGAGAATTACCTGGTATTTCGGGGCTGGACTGATCATGTTGGCGGGATCAGACTGATATACTACAGGAAAGTTTTCCACTGTGAAAAGCTCAAGTGGGCAGAAAGAAGCTACTTCCAGGTGGTAACTGGGCCATATAACAAGCTATTGATGCTGCTGTTCGTTCCTGGCATACTGCTTCTCGTTCTGTTTTGCATATCTAAATATGACCCTGGGGATAGTCTCCCTATGGGTGATGGGGGAAACCAGACGTGGACTCCTTGCCCAATGAGCTTAGAGGAATATGGCTGCACCTCACTGGCGAGGCCCACAGAAGGTCGAAGCAATCGTCTGGGGTTGCCTGGTATTTTGGGGCTGGACTTACCATGTCAGCGGGATCAGACTGATATACTACAGGAAAGTTTTCCTCTATGAGAAGCACAATTGGGCAGAAAGAAGCTACTTCCAGGTGGTAACCGGGCCATAGAACAAGCTATTGATGCTGCTGTCCATTCCTGGCAGACTACTTCTCTTTCTGTTTTGCATATGTAAATATGTCCCTGGGGATAGTCTCCCTATGGGTAATGGGGGAAACCAGACGTGGACTCCTTGCCCAATGTGCTTAGAGGAATATGGCTGCACCTCACTGACAAGGCCCACAAAAGGCTGAAACGATCGTCTGGGGTTGCCTTTTCCTTGTTCAGAGGAGAATTGCCTGGTATTTTGGGGCTGGACTGACCATGTCAGCGGGATCAGACTGATATACTACAGGAAAATTTTCCTCTGTGAAAAGCACAATTGGGCAGAAAGAAGCTACTTCCAGGTGGTAACCGGGCCATAGAACAAGCTATTGATGCTGCTGTTCGTTCCTAGCAGACTGCTTCTCTTTCTGTTTTGCATATGTAAATATGACCCTGGGGATAGTCTCCCTATGGGTGATGGGGGTAACCAGACGTGGACTCCTTGCCCAATGTGCTTAGATAAATATGGTTGCACCTTACTGACAAGGCCCACAGAAAGCCGAAATGATCGTCTGGGGTTGCCTTTTCCTTGTTCAGAGAAGAATTGCCTGGTATTTCGGGGGCTGAACTGACCATGTCGGTGGGATCAGACTAATATACTACAGGAAAGTTTTCCTCTGTGAAAAGCACCATTGGGCAGAAAGAAGCTACTTCCAGGTGGTAACCAGGCCATAGAACAAGCTATTAATGCTGCTGATCCTTCCTGGCAGACTGCTTCTGTTTTTGTTTTGCATATGTAAATATGACCCTAGGGATAGTCTCCCTATGGGTGATGGGGAAAACCAGACGTGGACTCCTTGTCCAATGTGCTTAGAGGAATATGGCTGCACCTCACTGACGAGGCCCACAGAAAGCCGAAACAATCGTCTGGGGTTGCTTTTTCCTTGTTCAGAGGAGAATTGCCTGGTATTTCGGGGCTGGACTGATCATGTTGGTGGGATCAGACTGATATACTACAGGAAAGTTTTCCACTGTGAAAAGCTCAAGTGGGCAGAAAGAAGCTACTTCCAGGTGGTAACTGGGCCATAGAACAAGCTATTAATGCTGCTGTTCCTTCCTGGCAGACTGCTTCTGTTTTTGCTTTGCATATGTAAATATGACCCTAGGGATAGTCTCCCTATGGGTGATGGGGAAAACTAGACGTGGACTCCTTGTCCAATGTGCTTAGAGGAATATGGCTGCACCTCACTGACGAGGCCCACAATAGGACGAAATGATCAGCTGAGGTTGCTTCTCGGGCCTTTGGCTTGGATCAAGTGCAGTTTTCTGTACTTGGTCTTGGTCTTGGTTTGCTGCCTGGAGACCTTTCCCTTTGGGGTTTGGGCTCCTGCTGCTATTGGGGGGGTGGCTACTCCTTAGGCGTACAGCAACTGGGTAGTAGGGCCGTCCCCTTGGCCTTGTGGCATCGTCCCTGGACTTCAGCCACATGCTGCTTTTGGGGGGGCGCTCTGAAATCCAGCCTAAAGAGGCAATATGGCAAATATGGCTATCAATGTGCCAAATGTTCCCCATACACTTCGGGTGTTGATTTCGGAGGACTTTCGAGAGAAGATTGGTTTGGCTCATGTCCAGCAGGTGGTTTTGGAGGGTGTTTTGAAGATGCCAAGAGCAAGCTTGCATTGTGTTCAGTCATTCCCTTCAAGAGGGATTTTTGATGTGGCTTTCACCAATGAGCATTATTTACAGACCTGCTATCAACGGACTATTGATATGGCTGCTGCTCCAGAGTTGGTTGGCATGAAATTTGTTGCCTGTGTGCAGAGGGAAAGAAGAATCCCGGTGACAGTACATATGTACAACCCTTGGGTCACTGATGTGGAAATTCGTCTGTTTCTTTGTCGCTACTTTGATGATGTTCAAGGAGATAGCAAGCTGAAGAATCAGTTTGGGACTTTCAATGGAAAGCGCAGGTTCTGGGTGCGGTTTGTGCCAGATGAATTAGGTATTGGTGGAAAGAAACACCCTCCACAGACTTTCGCCATTGGTGGAAATAGAGGTTTCCTATACTATGATGACATGCCTCTTTTTTGCCGTAGTTGCAACCTGTTTGGTCACATTGCTGAAAATTGCCCAGGTGCCAGATGTCGAAATTGCGGTGAGGAGGATCATCTTGTTGCCCACTGTAGTAAACGCCGTACCTGTGACCTGTGTGGTTCTTCAAGTCATCTGTGCAGGATGTGTCCTTTGATGATGTTTCAGGGGCTTGATAGAGTGAAGTCTTCCTATGCTGATGTTGCAAAAAAAACATCTTCAGTTGCAGTTGAGCCATCTGTGAATGAGGAGGAGGTCTCTGATGAGGCATTGAACTCTATATTACCTCTTTTGTGTAAGAAATCTGCAGTTGGGGTCCCTGTCGGAGAGGTGTCTGATGCTCCTGTGGTGGTTCCTGTGGCTGAGAAGGTAGAGGAAGCCCAATCTCATCTTCAGGAGGTGGATCTTGCTACATCTAATATGATAGCTGCTTCAGATGTTCTTGAAGCCCTGTTGCACAATTCTGTGGATGATACTGTTGCTGTTCCTGGGACAGAGAATTTTTCCTTCACTGAGTCATCTTGTGATGCTGCTCCTGATGCTGTTCTTGGTGAAGGGGAGAACATTGATTGGTCTGCTGTTGTGTCCTCTAGTTCTGAGGAGGATATGGACACTGAAGGGAAAAAAATCTGCCTCCAAGCGAAAAATAGATGCGGATTCTGATGGATGGGAGAGTCCTGATTTGAATCTTCCAGTAGTTAAGGGTGCAGATCCAGATACTACAAGTGATGCTGACTCTTTAATTTCAGAGTTTCCTTCTGTCTCTACTAAAGACGTTCCTTCTGACTCAAGCCAGTGTATAGGTGACTTTTCTGATGCCTCTTCTGTTGGTTATCTAGATAAAAGAGATGTGAACCAACTTGCTGAAGTTACTGGTTATGAGGCTGGCAAGGGGGAGCCTAGGAGGTCGGAACGTCACAGAGGCAGATTTAAAGGATCTCCTTTGAGTCCTAAGAAAAAGAAAGGAAAGAAGAAGTCCTGATGTTATTTCTTTTTTTGTTTTTCTTTAATTTATTTTTGTGATGTTTCTGACCATTTCTTCCCTTAATGTCAAGTGTATGACAACTATAGCAAGGAGAGCTGCAATTTTTAAATTATTATCTGTATGTTCTGCTAATATTTTTTGTTTGCAGGAATGTGGTCTCTCTGAACATCCTAAATGTGCTGACTGGGAATATGGTCCTAAAGTATGGTCTTGTTCTTCTGATAGGAATGGGGGGGGGGGGGAGTTTTGTTTAAGGGGTTTAGTTTTTCTATACTTAATGTAGTTCATATTGTCCCAGGTCGGGTACTTTTGGTTAGTTTTAGTTTTTGTGGGACTGTTTTTCGTTTGTTTAATGTATATGCTTCTCCAAATAGGGTAGAACGTTTGCTTAATTTTGAAACTTTAAAGTTTTTTCTGCCAGGTCGAGAGCCAACTTTTTTGGTTGGGGATTTTAATTGTATTATTAAGAATGGGGACAGAGAGGGTGGGAGTGATTGTAGGGTGGATAGCTGAGGGAAGTTTTTACTTGATTTGCTTAAATCTTTCGGTTTGAAGGATGCCTTCGGGTCTGCTTCTTTTTCAGGGGAGGGTTTTACTTTCTTTAGTTATAGTGGTGGGATAAAATCTCGAATTGATTTTTGTTTTTTATCTAAATTTTTATGTGTTGATAATTTTTCTTTAAAGCAGATGCCCTTTACGGATCATGCCCTTTTGATGTGTAAGGTGAATTGTGATTTGAAGATCAAGTATGGTAAGGGTGTTTGGAAACTGAATGTGGATTTGTTAGAAGATGAGAAGTTTAAGCGTCAGTTTGTTTGGATGTATGAAAGGTGGCGTGAAAGAAAATGTGATTTTAGTAATGTGCTTATGTGGTGGGAATGGTTGAAGGTGGAAATAAAGAGTTTTTTTTATTAAGAAAGGCTGTGAGAAAGCTAGAATGGAAAGGGAGTTGTATGATAAATGGTATCTGAGGTTGTTGTATTTGTATGAATTGAGAAATTGTGGTATTGATGTGCATGAGGAAATTGCTGAAGCAAGAAAGATAATTAAAAAGTGTATGCATGAAAAAGGAAAGAAAATTGTTTTTATGGCAAGATTGGAGAAAATGGAAAAGGATGAGTCTTGTAGTAAATATTTTTTTAAGAAAGCTTTTGAAGGAAAGACTGGTTTTGTTAGTGTTTTTGATAAGGTTGAGTGTGAAGTTAATGGTACGTATGGTGTTTTGCGTGAAGTTCATGAGTTTTACAGTGAGCTGTATAAAGAAAAAACAAGAGATGTTTTATTGGAAAATGAGTTGTTGGAAAACATTGAGATTAAGTTGGAAAAATATGATAACGATTTTTTAGAAAGGGATCTAAGTTTGGATGAGATTGCAGAGGTTGTTAGGAGTTTTAAGAATGGGAAGGTACCTGGTTGTGATGGTTTGCCTGTTGAATTTTATACTTGTTTTTGGAATTTGATTGGGGTTGATATGTTGGATGTTTGTAAGTTTGTTTTTAGAATGAATGTTTTGCCTGTTTCAATGAGGAAAGGTTTGATTGTTTTGTTATTTAAAAAAGGTGATAAGAGAGATTTGAGGAATTGGAGGCCGATTACGTTGTTGAATGTTGACTATAAGGTTATTGCAAAGGTGTTGGCAAATAGAATGCGTGGAGTGATTGGTAAGGTTGTGGGTGAAGAGCAAGTGTGTGCTGTTCCTGGGCGTCAGATTTCTGAAAGTTTGTTGTTACTACGTGATGTACTGTGGTATGTGAGGGAGAGGATGAGGTCTGTTGCTGTTGCTATTGTGGATTTTGAAAAAGCGTATGATAGGGTAGTGCATGATTTTATTTTTCATGTTTTAGAACGTTTAGGTTTTTCTGGTAAGATTATTGGATGGTTTAAATGTTTGTATAGTGATATTGTGAGTCAAGTTCAGGTGAATGGTTTTTTAACTGAGGAATTTTGTGTTAAATCTGGAGTGCGTCAAGGATGTCCTTTGTCTCCTGTGTTCTTTGTATGTGTCATTGAGCCATTATTAACTAGTTTCAGGAAGGATAAATTAGTTAGAGGTGTGAGTGTTCCTGGTAGTAATGGAAGGTGTTTAAAAGTGATTGGGTATATGGATGATGTGAGTGTGGTATGTGAGACTCAGGCTGGTTTGAGGAGGGTGAAAACTTTAGTTGAATGTTTTTGTATGGCAAGTGGTTTCAGAGTTAATTGGAATAAGTGTAAAGTTAAAGTTTTTGGTAATGATAGGGAGATTGATTCTTGTGGATGGCCTGTGACTGAAGGTGCAATTGAGGTGTTGGGTGTGAAATTTGATGTGGATTTGAAAGGCTTGGAAAGTTGGGAGAATGTTTTTGATAAAGTGAGTAGAAAACTTCAGTTTTGGTCTTTAAGGACTTTATCTTTGGAAGGAAAAATGTTAGTTATTAAATCGTTTTTGATCCCTATTATGTTATATTTGGCGTTAGTTTTTCTGCCACCTGAGAGGATTTTTCGGAGAATTTTGAGAGTGTTGTTTTCTTTTTTCTGGAGTTCTGGTATGGAGCGTTTGAAAAGAGATGTTGTTGTTAAGAGTAAGAATGTTGGTGGTAAGGGTTTTCCAAATGTGGAGAGATTTTTGGCTGTGAAATATGTTAGTAGGTGTGTGGTTCTGAGTGGTAAGGATAGCATGGCTGGTTGTATGGTAAAGTATGCTTGTGGAAATGTTTTAAGACGATATGGTTTATTTTTGATTGATAGAAAGAAACCGGTATGTTTTGCTGTTCCGTGGTTCTATGTAAGGGTGGAATGTTGGATTAAAAAATATGGTTTGGAGAATGTTAGTAGGGAGATGTGGTGTGCAAACAGAATGGTGTTGAAAATGTTGGAGAAGAAGGAAAGTCTTGAGTTGATTGGGGGTTTGAATGAAAATGAATGTGTGTTGGTATGGAAAAATGTGTGTAATAAGTATTTGATGAATAGGCAGAAAGATATTAGTTGGATGAGTGTGCATAAGTGTTTGCCAACAAGGGATTTTCAGAGAATGCGTCGTTTAGTGGCTTCAGAAGTGTGTCCTAGAGATGGTTGTTTTCAAAGCAAGAGTGTTATTCATTTGTTTTGGAATTGTGAGTATGCTAGGGATGTTTGGAGAAGTTTGAAAAGGATGATTAAGGGTTTGACTGGAGTGCAGTTTTTTACTTTTAATATGATGATGTATGGTTTGTGTGGAAGTGGTGTGGAAAAGGAGAAAGCAAGATTGATATGGTTGTTGGCATGTTGTGTGAAGGAGGTTTTGTTGGATGTGCGTAATATTTTGATTTTTAAGAAAGAGGTAGTTACTGTAGGTAATTGTGTGGGTATGATCCGTGGGAAGTTGTTTTTGTATTTTTCTTTTGATAGGAGGCGATATGGGGAATTAGATTCGGAAGGCTTCTGTTAGACAAAGAAGTGGAAGGATTGGATTATTTAATTTTTTTTTAATTTTTTTTCCTCCAGTTTGTTTTTGTCTGTATTTGAAATATGTTTAATTTTATTTTGTGTGATTATTTAAGTTTAATGTTTGCATTTTGTTTTTTTTCTGATGACAAAAATTTGGGTCAATATTTCAGTTTTGTAACAAGAGATATTTTGTTTGCATTTGTTATTATGATTTTATTTTGTATATATGCATATATGATTATTTTTCTAATAAAAGAATTACGAAACGATCGTCTGGGGTTGCCTTTTCCTTGTTCAGAGGAGAATTGCCTGGTATTTCGGGGCTGGACTGATCATGTTGGCGGGATCAGACTGATATACTACAGGAAAGTTTTCCAGTGTGAAAAGCTCAAGTGGGCAGAAAGAAGCTACTTCCAGTTGGTAACTGGGCCATATAACAAGCTATTGATGCTGCTGTTCGTTCCTGGCATACTGCTTCTCGTTCTGTTTTGCATATCTAAATATGACCCTGGGGATAGTCTCCCTATGGGTGATGGGGGAAACCAAACGTGGACTCCTTGCCCAATGAGCTTAGAGGAATATGGCTGCACCTCACTGGCGAGGCCCACAGAAGGTCGAAGCAATCGTCTGGGGTTGCCTGGTATTTTGGGGCTGGACTGACCATGTCAGCGGGATCAGACTGATATACTACAGGAAAGTTTTCCTCTATGAGAAGCACAATTGGGCAGAAAGAAGCTACTTCCAGGTGGTAACCGGGCCATAGAACAAGCTATTGATGCTGCTGTCCATTCCTGGCAGACTACTTCTCTTTCTGTTTTGCATATGTAAATATGTCCCTGGGGATAGTCTCCCTATGGGTAATGGGGGAAACCAGACGTGGACTCCTTGCCCAATGTGCTTAGAGGAATATGGCTGCACCTTACTGACGAGGCACACAGAAGACCGAAACAATCGAATGGGGTTGCCTTTTCCTTGTTCAGAGGAGAATTGTCTGGTATTTCGGGGCTGGACTGACCGTGTCGGCGGGATCAGACTGATA
Source organism: Bombina bombina (assembly GCF_027579735.1). Taxonomy (NCBI): domain Eukaryota; kingdom Metazoa; phylum Chordata; class Amphibia; order Anura; family Bombinatoridae; genus Bombina; species Bombina bombina. The sequence continues at coordinate 280,141,798 of NC_069501.1, forward strand.
TACTACAGGAAAGTTTTCCTCTGTGAAAAGCACAATTGGGCAGAAAGAAGCTACTTCCAGGTGGTAACCGGGCCATTGAACAAGCTATTAATGCTGCTGTTCGTTCCTGGCAGACTGCTTCTCTTTCTGTTTTGCATATGTAAATATGACCCTGGGGATATAAGAAAAGAGAAACACAGAGGCGCCAAACATGGCCTAGTAACGTCAGGACAGCCAGACACAGAACATCAGCAGGGTAGAAAATATACTCACAAGTGGGGCGCACCCAATTGGTGCTATTGTGGCAGTCTGGAACTTCAGACAGTGGTCCAGCTCACTGATGCCTCCAGCCAGATAGAGATGATCCTTAGCAAGGGCCTATCATGAGATGCCTAGAAGGGCAGAAAAGGCACAAACATAGCCCAGTAAGTTTGTACACCGGATAAAGAGGATTCAAGGTTGTACTTACAAGAAGCAAAGCACCACCAGGTGCAATATCAGCAGTACTGGGACCTCTCAGCCGCCCAGTGGACTGTGGAATCCAATCAGATGATAGGATAATTTTTAGCTCTATGTGTTTTATTTTCTTTATAAAGCAAGTGTTATTAACATTATAGTATAGCCTGAGGAAACAGCCCTGTGGTGACTGAGAAACGTGTCACTGTTTTTAAATAAAAGTTTTTAAATATACACTTGCTACTTCTTATTTATTCTGCTCTTGCTGGGGGCAGAATATACATTTCTCTTTGCTGGTCCTAATTTTCCAAGTTGTGACTCTCTGCATCCTGGTGATTGTATTCCACAGTCCACTGGGCGGCTGAGAGGTCCCAGTACTGCTGATATTGCACCTGGTGGTGCTTTGCTTCTTGTAAGTACAACCTTGAATCCTCTTTATCCGGTGTACAAACTGGGCTATATTTGTGCCTTTTCTGCCCTTCTAGGCATCTCATGATAGGCCCTTGCTAAGGATCATCTCTATCTGGCTGGAGGCATCAGTGAGCTGGACCACTGTCTGAAGTTCCAGACTGCCACAATAGCACCAATTGGGTGCGCCCCACTTGTGAGTATATTTTCTACCCTGCTGATGTTCTGTGTCTGGCTGTCCTGACGTTAATAGGCCATGTTTGGCGCCTCTGTGTTTCTCTTTTCTTAGATCACGCTACATCAGGATGACCATCCTATGACAGAGAGCTGCCTTCCTCCTGTGGATTATTCTTTGTGGACATTTATGATATCTGCATATATCAATCCCATCTGGGTTATTTTGTGAGCATTCTATTTATATACAAATTGATATAGGTTTGCTGGGTTTATTTTGTTTCTTATATTTATATGCATTTATATGTGTTTTTTTTATAGTGAGTTGTTAGCGCCCCCTAGGAGTGTGGTGTATATTTTATATGCATCACCCTCTATTATTCTCTGACCCTGGGGATAGTCTCCCTATGGGTGATGGGGAAAACCAGACGTGGACTCCTTGCCCAATGTGCTTAGAGGAATATCGCTGCACCTCACTGACGAGGCCCACAGAAGGTAGAAACAATCGTCTGGGGTTGCCTTTTTCCTTGTTCAGAGGAGAATTGCCTGGTATTTCGGGATTGGACTGACCATGTCGGCAGGATCAGACTGATATACTACAGGAAAGTTTTCCTCTGTGAAAAGCTCAATTGGGCAGAAAGAAGCTACTTCCAGGTGGTAACCGGGTCATAGAACAAGCTATTGATGCTGCTGTTTGTTCCTGGCAGACTGCTTCTCTTTATGTTTTGCATATGTAAATATGCCCCTGGGGATAGTCTCCCTATGAGTGATGGGGAAAACCAGATGTGGACTCATTGCCCAATGTGCTTAGAGGAATATGGCTGCACCTCATTGACGAGGCCCACAGAAGGCCGAAATGATCGTCTGGGGTTGCCTTTTCCTTGTTCAGAGGAGAATTGCCTTGTATTTCGGGGCTGGACTGACCATGTCGGTGGGATCAGACTGATATACTACAGGAAAATTTTCCTCTGTGAAAAGCACAATTGGGCAGAAAAAAGCTACTTCCAGGTGGTAACCGGGCCATAGAACAAGCTATTGATTCTGCTGTTCGTTCCTGGCAGACTGCTTCTCTTTCTGTTTTGCATATGTAAATATGACCCTGGGGATAGTCTCCCTATGGGTGATGGGAGAAACCAGACGTGGACTCCTTGCCCAATGTGCTTAGAGGAATATGGCTGCACCTCTCTGACATTGCCCACAGAAGGTAGAAACGATCGTCTGGGGTTGCCTTTTCCTTGTTCAGAGGAGAATTGCCTGGTATTTCGGGGCTGGACTGACCATGTAGGCAGGATCAGTCTGATATACTACAGGAAAGTTTTCCTCTGTGAAAAGCACAATTGGGCATAAAGAAGCTACTTCCAGGTAGTAACCAGGCCATAGAATAAGCTATTGATGCTGCTGTTCGTTCCTGGCAGACTGCTTCTCTTTCTGTTTTGCATATGTAAAATGGTACATGGTCTAAAATATAAAACATACAAAGAAAGAGTCTTTGATCTAAATATGTATAGTTAGAGGATAGAAACGAAAGAGGTGACATCATAGAAACCTTTAAATATATGAAGGGACTTAATAAAGTAGAAGCTGAAATCATTTTCCACAAAAAAGAAATATCAGGACAAGGGATCACAATCTTAAGTTAGAGAGTAGCAGATTTAGGAGAAATGTGAAGAAGCATTTTTTTTACAGAAAGGGTGTTGGATTCATGGAATAAGCTTCCAATAGACTTGGTAAACACAGGGACTATAAAATAATTAAATAATGTCTGGGACATGCATTAAAACAGTAACGTAATATGGGTAGACTTCATGGGCCTTTTTGGTTCTTATCTACCATCAAATTCAAATTTCTATGTTTCTAGCTCTCAGTAGTACATTGCTACGCTTTAGCCTATTTAAGTATGTTTTTCAACAAAGGATACAGAGCGAACAAAGCAAATTTGGAAATAGAAGTAAATTGCAAAGTTGTTTTAAAAATGCATGCTCTGTCTGTATCATGAAATATTGCTTTTCATTTCATTGTGTACCTGGTTTTATTTTGGTAAATAAAGAAAACATAGTGTATAAACAATTCCAGCAGATGTGATTTTCAAATTACATAGAGGAAGATTGTCTAAAATCTCTGAAAGTAAATGTAAACTTTAAATTTATCATGAAGTGTTATGGTGATTTTATTTATTTAGCTTATTTATTTGTTCTATTATTTTGCTTGATTAATGAAGCAGCGGATGCTGCTTCTGACCCACTCTGCTTCAAGTCCACCTGAAGCGGAAGTTAAGAAGCAGCGGTCGTAAGACCGCTGCTCCTTAACTCGTCCACCACCTCTGAGGCAGTGGACAGCAATCAGCCAAATCGGACACGATCGGGTTGATTGACACCCCCTGCTACCAACTGATTGGCCGCGAATGTGCAGGGGCGGCATTGGACAAGCTGGACCCCCTTCCAGTTGCTGGGCAGACACCTCACCAATACTGTCTCCCAGGCTCCTGGGCTGTTGCTGGGGAGGGAGAACGGCTTTTGCCGCTCCTGGGTCCTTGTATTTCTGCAGGGAAGATGAGCCAACCGCTGCATCTCCCAGATCCCCTTCCTCTTGCTGGGGATCATAGGTGGCTGCTTTCACCCCTGAGTTCTCACACCGCCACTGGGAAGATGTCTCTCTGGGACTGTCTCCCTGGTTCCCGGACTCTTGATGCCGCTTGGAGGATGAGATGACTTCTCCATCTCCCGGACTCCCGACCAGCTGTGGGGCAGATGTATCCCTCCATCCCATCTCGCCCTGTGCAGAAACAGGTTTGTCTAGATGGGCAAGTATTTGCTGCATGGGCCACAGTAGCTCTTCTTCCGTAGCTGCAGGTAGAGGGGGGTAGAGCACACTGTTACTCGGCCCTATTGCCGACACATAAGCCAGGACTTCAGAACTGTCGGCTGTTATCTCCTGATAGTCCCAGGCAACAGAAGTCTCGCCTGGCAGCTGAGAAGAGTCTATCAACTGTTGGTAGGAGTTCTCCAGCTACCATTCCTGAATGGCCAGAGCCTGCAAATCATCCTGAGCCCAGCAAAGTTCTGAGATACCCAGCAGCCAGCCTCTGTAATCCATGATGTCCACCCACTGCCACCCCAGGTCACTTCCGAAGTCAGGGTCTGCAGATATCTTTTGGTACAACAGCCCCAGGCCGTCGTCCAATGTCCAGGGGCACACTTGGGCTACATACAAGTGGAGGGTTCTGTAGCTCTCATCCAGCCGCATCTCTTCCAAAACCAGCCTACTCAACTCGGCAGTCCACTCGTCATGCTGTTGTACTCCAAGGAACAAAGGCCGCATGTCGTACTGCACCCAGTGTCTTTCCTGGAGGGAGGGGAGAATCTTTCTGTTGCAGCGCTGTTCATAGTCTAGTGCTTCTTGCCAGAGTTGCTGGCTGAAAGAGTCACACCACTCCAGCAGGACCTGCTCTGGCACTGGCCCTCTGTGTTGCGCCCGCATCTCTCTTAACCTCCTTCCAAAGTCCTCTTCCATGGCTGCTGGTGTCTATTCCGCTCCTCTCCTGCTAGACTGACCTTGGATCCCGGTGGTGGTTTGGATGTCTCGTGCTGCAGGAAGCATCCCACCGCTTGCCACCCATTTTGACGGACCGCCTGGTACCCCTTCTAGGTACCTCCGTCAAACTCTGCCTCCTGCTCTCCAAACCCTTCCAGCAGATAAATAGCTGACACCAGCCCTTTACCCAAAACAAGAGACATGACTCCAGTTCAGGTAAAACCAAAAGGAATAACACTCTATTAAACTGTGCACACACATTTTATACTTTCTCAGGGACAATCCCCCTTCATGCATAAACATTAGTTACAGTATGCCAGATAACATAATAGAGAACATCTATAATCTGTTTAACATAATCACACAATGCTTAATCCCGCACCTGGGCATGTAGACCCTCTCTTATCAGTAATAGGTTTAGTGGAGTCTAAGAGTTTGGGGACATGTTTTACTGATAATTGATGAGTCAACCAGATGTGATCTGGAGGTGGACGAAATTGGTTCCACTGACCAAAGAAACATGTCTCTGTCAAAACCAAGCACTCTGAGTTTCCTAAGTGTCTTATTGCTGGGAAGGCAAAGCCACTTGCGCTATGAAAAAGGTGTATTTCCTAGTAACCACCATATGTACAAAAGTGTCCAGAGGCCGGTTGCTTAAAGTGTGCCTCAGCCGCTCCTGCAGAACCACTGTTCTGGGTACTGCCTGGCTGCATCTCACTGGTAGTCACTCCCAGCCAGTAAGATGGTTTCCAGTCCCGGCTCCCCTCAGTGCTGTGACTGGCCAAATAGGGTAAAATCCCTGGTCTCTTCCACGGGCCATAATCATTGGGCAGGAGGATAGCCCACAACCCCCTCCAGAAGCCCCAGTGACAGTACGGTTCATCATAAAAGCCATTCTCTCATTTTACCCATTACAGAAGCCATTTGGTAAAGCTCTGCATTTTTATACTGGGTGCCGCCATTTTAGTACACACGTATTGCTGCATCCTGTGAAAGAGGCAGTGCACATTCACAGATCAGTGACGTTGCTGGCTTTTGCTAGTGGAAGTTAATCACAAAAATGCTTCTATTTAAAATTAAAATTCAGCCATGCAGTTTTAATTTTTGATCTTTCCATCCCATTCATTTTCAAGGTTAAATTACAAAAAAGGGGATCAAACTAAATAATGAAAGTTTATTGCAAAGTTGTTTTAATTTTTAATTTTCTCCACCCCATGTATCACATAACAGCCATTAGCCAATCACAAAATGCATATGTGTATGCAATGTGAACTCTTGCTCAGTAGCAGCTGGTGCCTCAGAAAGTGTGCATATAAAAATACATATTTTGATAATAGATGTGAATTGGAAAGGTTTTTTTTAAAGTAATTACATGTTCTCTCTAAATCATAAAAGTTACATTTTGACCATAGTGTCCCTTTTACACCCAAACAATACAAGTCACCAACCAAAATGCTTTTAACAGGGTTTTAAAGTGAATGTGGCTGTTTGTTAGGGGATAATATTGCTTTGAGTCGGAATGTTTGTTTGGTTCATTATGACTATAAATTGGTTCTCTTACTCCTCCCATCAGCATGACAGCTATTTGGAACCCTACTGTGCTAACTTTGTTTCATTTCTAAGTTAAGCTGAACAGTTGCTTTTGCTCTCTGGCTTCTGTCTTGCTTATGTGAGCAGTGGAAACACTTTGTGGCAGGCACCATCCCTGCATATCTTCATGCCACCAGCACATTAAAGTGCCATAAAACAGGTTGAGATCTGTGCATATGCTAAAAGTGCTAATTAATTTAAAATAGTTTGCATAAAAAAATTGTTTAAAACTTGCTGGCAAGTATTTTAATTTCCCCCCCCAAAAAATAAGCAAATGTAATTACACAGCTAAGCTGCCTGGAGCAGCTAACTCCACCCCTCTTACCAGTGTTTAGACACAGGCATTGTATTACAACTGAGTTCACAGCTTCTAGGTAAGCTCCAGCAGATAATCCCTATTCACTTTTGCATTTTACCAAAAGAACAATAAACATAGATAGAGCCATAAAAGGAATTGTGTGGGGGGAGTTAGAGCTTTACAATTCAGAAACTAAAAAGAAAGGGTTAATGGCAAGGCACTGCAGTATAACGTTGCAGGTAAAGTAATTAAAGTACATATTATATTATTTTGTCTCTATACCAACTTGTTTTATGTCCCTTTAAGAGAATAAAGTGATCATGGAAACAACATAAAATTATTAGACATATCAAACAAACACACAATGCAGCTAACTGTAGTAACTAAAGGGACACTGAACCCAATGTTTTTTCTTTTGTGATTCAGATAGACCATGCAATTTTAAGCAACTTTCTAATTTACTCCTATTATCAATTTTTCTTCGTTCACTTACTATCTTTATTTGAAAAAGAAGGCATCTAAGCTTCTTTTTTGGTTCAGCCTCTGGACAGCACTTTTTTATTGGTGGATGAATTTATCCACCAATCAGCAAGAACAACCCAGGATGTTCACCAAAAATGAGCCCGGCATCTAAACTTACATTCTTGCATTTCAAATAAAGATACCAAGAGAATGAAGAAAATTTGATAATAGGAGTAAATTAGAAAGATGCTTAAAATTTCATGCTCTATCTGAATCACGAAATAAAAAAAAATTGGGTTCAGTGTCCCTTTAATTAATATTTGCTATATTTTTTCCTATTGGCTGCTTATTTCTTTGTCCACGTTGGTCTAGGAAAGTCCTGCAAATAATATGTATATTGTATAATGTAAATGATATATTTATGTATGTTACCAAATCTATACACTGTTTCCATTTTTAGTCCTATGCTAACATACACAACATGACCCACCATGCAAAGTGATCCAGGACAAACTTTTCTCTGATCATCTAATTTCATAGTGACAAGTTACCTATAATTTTTGCCCAACAGTAAAGAAAGGCTAGGGGTTGATGCAAGGTTATTTTTACAAAAAGGATCACATGACAGCGCTATTGCTATGATACATCATTAGAACAGTGTGATTCTTATATTTAAAATTAGGAGTCTTACAAAATATTTTTATGGTTGGGTCATAAGAGCACCCAAAATAGTACAAAACCTGAAAGGAATTTGCTTTTGATATGACAATCACCTGGCAGCTGAATGAACACAACACTATTCACTTGAAAGGGGAGGTCTACCTCTTTCAAATAAAGGACCTCATGTCCTTCTATGTATTGCACAAGGCAAGCGAAAGGCTACACAATTATTTTGTTTTATATGAACATTTCTCATTAAGGTGTATGTGTGTGGATTATATTTAGGGTAGATGTCTCCTAAATACATTGGGGGGTAGTTATCAACGTGTCAACTTTCCTGCCTTCGCCGGCCCAATACACCAGCCTAAGCTCGCCTACCTTCGCCGCCGCAGACCTGAAAAAATACGCCTAAGTTATCAAATAAAGCTGTCAAAAAGCCGAGGGGCGATGAGCAGCGGACTGTGAGAGTTATCACACATCCGATCTCGCTGCTTTTCGGGTGTTTGACAGCTTTCTTGCTAGCCTGTCACTAAGCAACCACACTAAACTACACTGTTCTACCCCCTATACCGGCGCCCCCGGAGCCCCCCGCAACTAAATAAAGTTACTAACCTCTAAACCGCCGCTCCTAGACCCTGCCGCAAGTCTTATAAATGTATTAACCCCTAAACCGCCGCTCCTAGACCCCGCCGCAAGTCTTATAAATGTATTAACCCCTAAACCGCCGCTCCCGGACACCGCTGCCACCTACATTATACCTAGTAACCCCTATCCTGCCCCCCCTATACCGTCGCCCTCTATAATAAAGTTATTAACCCCTATCCTGCTGATCCCGCACCTCGCCGCAAATAAATAAATAGTTTAACCCCTAAACCGCCACTCCCTGAACCCGCCGCAACCTATATTAAATTTATTAACCCCTATCCTGCCCCCCCTACACCGTCGCCACCTATAATAAATTTATTAACCCCTATCCTGCCCCCCACTACACCGCCGCCACTGTAATAAAATTATTAACCCCTAAACCTAAGTCTAACACTAACCCTAACACCCCCCTAACTTAAATATTAATTAAATAAATCTAAATAATATTTCTATTATTAACTAAGTTAATCCTATTTAAAACTAAATACTTACCTATAAAATAAACCCTAATATAGCTACAATATAAATAACAATTATATTGTAGCTATGTTAGGATTTATTTTTATTTTACAGGCACCTTTCAATTTATTTTAACTAGGTACAATAGCTATTAAATAGTTATTAACTATTTAATAGCTTACCTAGCTAAAATAAAGAGACATTTACCTGTAAAATAAAAACTAACCTAAGTTACAATTACACCTAACACTACACTATACTTTAATAAATTATTCCTATTTAAAACTAAATACTTACCTGTAAAATAAACCCTAAGATAGCTACAATATAAATAATAATTACATTGTAGCTATCTTAGGATTTATATTTATTTTACAGGTAACTTTGTATTTATTTTAGCTAGTTAGAATAGTTATTAAATAGTTATTAACTATTTAATAACTACCTAGCTAAAAGAAATACAAAATTACCTGTAAAATAAATCCTAACCTAAGTTACAATTAAACCTAACACTACACTATCATTAAATAAATTAAATAAACTACCTACAAATAACTACAATGAAATACAATTATATAAACTAACTAAAGTACAAAAAATAAAAAAAGCTAAGTTACAAAAAATAAAAAAATAAGTTACAAACATTTAAAAAAATATTACAACAATTTTAAGCTACTTACACCTAATCTAAGCCCCCTAATAAAATAACAAACCCCCCCAAAATAAAAAAATGCCCTACCCTATTCTACATTAAAAAAGTTCAAAGCTCTTTTACCTTACCAGCCCTTAAAAGGGCCTTTTGTGGGGGCATGCCCCAAAGAGTTCAGCTCTTTTGCCTGTAAAAGAAAAATACAACCCCCCCAACATTAAAACCCACCACCCACATACCCCTAATCTAACCCAAACCCCCCTTAAAATAACCTAACACTAATCCCCTGAAGATCATCCTACCTTTAGTTGTCTTCACTCAGCCGAGCCACCGATGGAACTGAAGAGGACATCCGGACCGGCAGAAGTGATCATCCAAGGGGCGCTGAAGAAATCTTCCATCCGATGAAGTGATCCTCCAAGCGGCGCTGAAGAAATCTTCCATCCGGGCGAGGTCATCTTCCAAGAGGCGCTGAAGAAGTCTTCTATCCGGGCGAGGTCATCTTCGAAGCCGGGTCTTGAATCTTCATCCCGCCGACGCGGAACATCCTTCTTTCCCGACGGACTACTGACGAATGAAGGCTCCTTTAAGGGACGTCATCCAAGATGGCATCCCTTCAATTCTGATTGGCTGATAGGATTCTATCAGCCAATCGGAATTAAGGTAGGAAAAATCTGATTGGCTGATGGAATCAGCCAATCAGATTCAAGTTCAATCCGATTGGCTGATCCAATCAGCCAATCAGATTGAGCTCGCATTCTATTGGCTGTTCCGATCAGCCAATAGAATTTATTATAGGTGACGACGGTGTAGGGGAGGCAGGATAGGGGTTAATAAATTTAATATAGGTTGCGGCAGGGTCAGGGAGCGGTGGTTTAGGGGTTAATACACTTATTATAGTTGCGGCAGGGTCAGGGAGCGGCGGTTTAGGGGTTAATAGGTATAGAGTAGCTTGCGGTGGGCTCCGGGAGCGGCGGTTTAGGGGGTAATACATTTATTTAGTTGCGGCGGTGTAGGGGGGACAGATTAGTGGTGTTTAGACTCGGGGTACATGTTAGGGTGTTAGGTGTAGACAGCTCCCATAGAAATCAATGGGATGTCTGGCAGCAGCGAACTTGTACTTTCGCTATGGTCAGACTCCCATTGATTCCTATGGGATCCGCCGCCTCCAGGGCTGGGCCGTAAAAGTGCCGAGCGTACCTGCTAGTTTTTTGATAACTAGCAAAAGTAGTCAGATTGTGCCGTACTTGTGTGCGGAACATCTGGAGTGACGTAAGAATCGATCTGTGTCGGACGGAGTCTGGCGGATCGAAGTTTACGTCACAAAATTCTACTTTTGCCGGTCTGTAGCCTTTGATAACTAAGGCGAATCAGCCTCGCCACAAATACGCTGCGGAATTCCAGCGTATTTGAGGTTGACGGCTTGATAACTACCCCCCCTGATGTAGATGTTTGTCATTTATTTCTGGCAATCACAAACAATAGGAATGTGAGCCTGTATGTGTTCTTTAAGGGGACAGTTAACACCCAGTCATTTCTGTTGTACTGCTCTAGAATAACAAATCCACCAAGTATAAACTGTTTTAAAACAAATTAGGGACATTAAAGTCATAATTAAACTTTCATCATTCACAACAGGCTACTTTAAACAACTTTCCAGTTTTCTTTTATTATTGAATTTGCTCTGTCCTCCTGGTATCTTTTGTTAAAAAGCATACATAGGTAGGGTAAGGAGCAGCAATTATTGGAAGCTTGTGTATTTGTATTTCTAGAAATCATGACATGACTATCTCATGGTTTTTTTCTTTTTTTAAGAATGATTATTAATGCTAGAATTTGTACATATATATTTGCACATACTTGTGTATATATATATATATATATATATATATATATATATATGTGTGTGTGTGTGTGTGTGTGTGTTATGTCAGAAATATTTCCCAAACATATTTAGATATCCCTAAATTTTATTTTGTTCTAAACAATGTTGTCTTTCATATCTCTGTGTTTATTTATGCCACTATATGTATATAGTGTAAATATATTATTATTCTGAGGAAGAATAATTGTGAATATGACATGTAATCAGGGTATCATATGTATTTAGTTGCAATCAATGGATATTTTTAGAGCTGGGCCAGTTTTCTCTCTGCACCTGTGTAACCCTTCCTGATTACAGTGTAGTTTTAAACACCACCCCTACACAGGTGTTATAAAATGGACTGGCATATAAGATGACATTTCTTAATGAAAATGAAATTTAAGAGAAGGAAGAAACAAACTGAAAATAGCAAGACTGTAAAGAGGTGATTTTAATTGCTGCTGTATCTGATTCATGACAGTTTAATGTTAGGTGTACTATCCCTTTGAGCTATCATCTTAAGATTATATTGAATCAAACATCAATCGATTTTTAAAATCATTGTCAAAAATATTACACTGTGTGTCCTAATGTCATCATTAATGTTTAACTTTAATACTAATTTCCCATATACATACTTTCAAAGTATAATACATAATGTAACAAATGGCACTTACAAGTTCTGATGAGTGATCAATGACACAAGTATTGAGCAATTTGATTAGTTAGTGATAGTATAAAATGTATATTTAAATCAGATTGGCTGATGTCATAAATCATGTGATTATGCATTTCCTAATCAAAAGTGGTGAAAAGTTTTACTAGTTTGTGGGTTGTTTAGGAGTTCGAGTATTGCGTCAAATTTGGTGCAAAATGTCAGTTGAAGCTTTGATAAATTGGCCCCATAGTGTAAGTATAATGTGCATTGTTTGTCAGTTTTCAATATGCTGAAGAGAACACTATGTAGCAGGGTTAGCCTTAAGAAGTCAGCAGAGTTCATTTCAAGTTATGAGAATGAGAAAATTCTCAATTTTAAGATCTAAAATACACAAAATGGGGACAAAATGAATAATGAAAGTATATTACAAAGTTGTATCATTACACTTAACAACATTTTGTATAAAAATCTCAAGGTGTTTACTGTCTCTTTAAATGCTACATATAAATAAGATTATTTAATATCTCAAATGGCGTATACTTATAAAATTTTAATAGTTTTATTATTTTATACACTTTATTTTATTTAGAATGTCTGGCCACAGCATTTTATTACAAAACTCACAGGATCGAAAAGCACATAAAGTGCTAATATCAGCAGGCTGGATTATAAATTCCCCATCTGAAATATCTCCGGTAAATCATATCCCAGCGAATGAGTGTCCCTCCTAATGATACATCCACTCCTGCACCTCAGCCACTGTACTGCACCATCAACCACGGAATGTCCCCAGTATCTGAGTTTGTCAACTCTAGAATCCGGTCTCTCTACAGCTAGGAACAACAATAGTGCCAAATACACAGTACTGACTCACTATAAACCGAACACAGGCTTATCAAGATTCACGGCCGGAGGTAGGAGAAATGCTTAGGTGTAATATTAAAGATTAAACATACACAATGTTTTACACAGCAGAGAGCTCTCATTATTTCTATGGGGGACATTTCGCCACTCACAGAAACAGCCCCTTTTTTTTAGAGAATTCCAGAGAAAGCTGCAATGATATGCACAGTGTGGCAGCATTCCCTGGCAATTTAGCAAAGTAAGATGTGTTTAGTTTAGTGGAAATGTCTGTATTTCTTTATTAAACACTTTGGACAAGATTACAAGTAGCACTCTATGAGTTTTCTGTGTGCGATATGGTCTTTTTGCAATCAATTTCCATTGTGCAGGTATTTATAAGTCTTGAACAATTGTAATTGCGCACCTGCATTCGCTTTTTACACAACTATCGTTTCGGTGCTTAAAGAGCTGTAGTTAATAGCTTTGCGCAACAAAAAAGTTTTACAAAACACTTTAAAAATACATTACAAAGTACAGTTGCACTCATATTAATGCTGTCTATTAAAAAATATTGTAAAAAAAAAGTTATAAGCGCTCGAAGATACGAAATCTTGGGTGTTAGAAAAAAAAAGCATACGCAGGGATTTTACATTGACATACATACACATACATGGCTTTATATGTACAGAGATATGTTTAACTAGGGAGATAATGAAAATATTTCACATTGCAATCTTATGCACATTAAACAATATCTCAGAGGGATTTTCGAAGAGATTTTCGCATATAGATCTTGAGATATCTAGACATTTATATATTCATATACATATCTCGCAATAAATAGATATATCAGTCCAAAAATGACCACATATATAGAGAGAAATATTTAAATACTATTGGTATAGGTGCATTCTCACTTCAATATCTCCAACTGCCAGGGTGCCCTTAGGTGAATCTTGATAGTAGAAATAAAATAAAAAGCACTCACTGCCTTTAGTCAACTGTGCAAACAAATTATTTTAATTATGTGACGTTTCAGGATAAAAAGTCTGAAGAAGGGAATTTTTATCCCAAAACGTCACCTAATTAAAACAGTCCATCTGTTTAACAGCAGGGGGTGCAGTCCATGCTGTTCAGAAGTGAGGCCGTGAAATTTGAGTCAGAGGTTGGGCCTTACTGGGTGGAGATTGGACAATATCAGGGTTCTTTAAATCAGGACATAAAACAAGATAATTAAAGGGACAGTAAAGTCAAAATTAAACTTTCATGATTCAGATAGAGCATGCAATTTTAAACAACTTCCCAATTTGCTTCTCTTATCAAATTTGCTTTGTTCTCTTGGTATCTTCTATTGAAGAGTAAACTAGGTAGGCCATTAGAGCTCAGGAGTGGGCACGTGTCTTTAGTACTCTATGGCAGCAGTGTTTTGCAGCATTATTTGTAGATTTGTTATATAATGTTGCAAACCACTGCTGCCATAGAGTACTAAAGACACGTGCACACTCCTGAGCTCTTATAAACCTACCTAGTTTTACTCTTCAATAAAAGATACCAAGGGAACAAAGCAAATTTGATAACATAAGTAAATTGGAAAGTTGTTTAAATTTGAATGCTATATCTGATTAATGAAAGTTCAATTTTGACTTTACTGTCCCTTTAAAGCTGTACTAGGGAAAGCAGAATAGAGCTCCCAACCCATTACAGTCTTAAAAATATATGGAAAGTTTGGGTGCTGCTTGTGATTACAGAGAACTGAGCACATTTAAATGGTGCATGGCAAACTTTATATAATTTTATCTTTGACTGCTTTATTTTACTTTTATTTTGCATTTGCCTAACACATAGTTTGCTCTATATGATGTTATGTTAGTAAAAAGTAATACATTTATTCTGTGCCAATCTTCAGTAGAATATATATGTCTATATTTATCTACTCAAGATTATGTAAGTGATGATAGAGTGGGCACCCGTAATCGGAAGGGCAGGGAGGGGAAGGGTGCATTTGACCTTTGGGAGGAAGAAGGCCCCTAGTGGGTTGGTCTAGAGGTGGGGTATTTAGGGAGGCTTTGGGCTGTATGGCTGGCCCTTTTTTCTTTGCCTCCTATTTCGGGCTTATGGGTTTCCCCTTTGAGAGTGGTTCCTAAGAGGTAGCCCAGAAAGGTTTATTGGTTAATCATGGGATCCCTGCTGAGTTTTTCTAAGTTAAATATGCTTTGTGGGATCAGGCCATTTTCCTGGTTGGGTCTGCGGGGAGTTCAGCTTTAATAGCAAAGGTTGATGTTGAGGGGGCGTTCCGTTTTCTACCTGTTCACCCTTCTTCACAACAATTTTAGGGTTAATTTTTTGATGGGGCCTTTTATGTTGATTTATGCCTGCCAAGGGGGTGCCACCACTGGCAGATCAGTCTATGCCGGTTCGTCTGCGTCATTGCTTAAGGGATTTTGCTTCATCTTTAAAGAAGAACAGTATAAGTGGGGCACCTCCTGTACGTTCCTGCATGGATGATCGGGATTGCGTTTGGGGCCTGGAACTTGACGACTCAAAGGGTCAAGTGGGCACCCATACATGGAAGGGCAGGAAGGAGGAGGAAGGGCATTTAACCCTGGGTAGGAAGAAGGCCCCTAGTGAGTTATTCTAGATTTGGGGTATTTAAGGGAGGTGTAGGAAGTGGCTACATACCATTTTCAACAGCGCAGCCTTAAGTTCCCTCCCTCCCTTAGTTTCCTAGGGGGTTGTGGTTGTTGTCACAGTTTTTAAGGCGAGGGTACTTTTGTTCAGGTATTTTGATCATGGCCACCTGTTGTGTTTAGTTAGCCTCCCCATGGGATGGGAGAGCATTGACATTTCCCCTCAGGCATGGTGTTCTGATGAGTGGTGGTAAAGAGGGGTGTGGATGGACTTAGTAATTCATTGCTATGTCCAAGCTAATTATGAAGTACGTATAGTAAATATAGCAATTATTAACGTTATTTTTAACTAATGCCTGTTATCGTTTAGGTATATTATTTATATGCAGTGTATCTTATTTATCCCTTCCAGTGTTATCCCTTTCACTTCTCCCCTTGCATAATTTTGCATCTGCATTGTCCTCACCTTTCAGCCTGATCTTGGCCCTGATTTCTGAGTTATTTTCTTATGCATAGGTTTTCCTTTCAGAGTAATTAGTGTTTTAAGTATTTTGGTAAAAGCTCGCCACCTTTTAAGTTGCGAGTAAAAACAGTAAGGATGAAAATGTATACAGAATTACGCTGTGATTTGAGATATAATTTCATATAAGCCCAGGTTCGGTCCATTTTACAAATAAATAACAATCATGCTTTGTATTTTGTACTTATAAGTATGAATTTCTAAGGGGTCAATTTATTAAATGTCTGTCCGACATAATCCGTTCAGTGGATCATGTCCGTCAGACATCGCTGAATGCCAACAGCATACCGCTGATCCTTAACTGCTGTTTCTGGTGACCCTGAAGGCTCGCGCGGAAACAGGAGGATCAGGGGCCATTCGGCCCTTAATAACTCGGCCCCTAAGCGTTTTTTGCACATTCAGTGTACCTAAATTGCGATTTATTCTGTGCCAATTTATTCTGATTTATTCCTGTGTAATTTTAATACAATTTTTACGTTTATTATACAATACTATTTTTGATGAACGATTGTGTTACATTTTCTGATACACCTTAAGAACACATTTTTTTCCTGCATATTTTTGTGTGAATGGTTCAATTATTCGTTATGTATCATGTTTGAATTACGATTTTCATTGTGTATATTACTAATGTATGTGTCTCCTTCCCATACAAAAATGCAGCATATACCCCTTAAGGGTAAAATTTGGCTTTATAGAATTCCTCTAGGGAAATACAAGTACTGATGAGCATTCTTATAGAATCTCACCAGCTCAGAAAACCATTAGAGAATTGGGCCTTTGGGGAGAGAAGCATTCACTTTGCTCTGATTTAAAGGGACAGAAAATTCAGGAGCAGCAATGCACTACTGGCTGCACTTATCTTGTCATAGGCTCAACAGATGTGTTTAGCTAGTGCATTGCTGCTTCTGAACTAGGTATATATTTCAACAAAGGGCACTAGGAGAATTAAGTAAATTTGATAATAGAAGTAAAATGAAAAATTGTTTAAAAGTCTATGCTCTACCAAACAGATTGGGTTTCATATCGGTGTAAAGACTAGAGGAAGTAGTTGTTGCAACATTTGCTATGATTATGGGAGATGCTTGTAGGTGTAGTTTTTTCTTGCGTCTGTGAACTACAACTGCACATGACTTATTGATAAGTTTACATTAAAGGGAGGGGAAGAAAGAGGTTTAGAAATATGAAAAAGCACTGAGGTTCCTGTAAAGCAAGTATTCAAAGGTACATGAACCAATTTACAAAATATGACAATTACATTTAAAGGGACAGTATATAAATATATATATATAAAGATATATATGTGTGTGTATATACAATGTTTACTTATGTGTAATGGGACAATTTTGCAGTATACGTTCAATATTTATTTTAACCCCATTTTATGTAATTTAGCTGTAAAAATTGAGCAATTTCTTATTTTCAGAACCTGAAATCCACCCTGTTTACTTTCAAAAGCTACCCCTGCTACATATATGTCCCTAATTCGCTTTATCAGATTCCAGCTGCAAATAAATGCATTGTATACTAAATGTATGACAATGGCTAGCCTTGTTGTCTGCAGACTAAAGCCCACATTGTCTCCTCCAAGTAAGGCAAATGGTGGGTGGAGTTTGGCTATTGAAAAACAATTGCAGTAAAAAGGATGTTCATTTGTAAAATGTTAAGACTTTGCTGAGGGGGGCAAAGCCTACAGTCAAAGCGGCAAGACCCATCTGGAGAGAGCTCCTGAACCTGTTTTGACTTTTGAGGTTAATTTTTTAAGTATCTGTCTCATCTCATCTGATTATATTTTAGAGCTGACATACCCTGAAAGACATTGAGGGTGACTGGGGGTTAATTTCATGAGCACTCGACTACCTATGTTCTTCGGTCAAGATGCACAATGCTGAGTGGTATGGCACGGTAGCTGTGTTTGTGAAGAAAACTGCTTGTTGTGTTTGGGCTGCCGCACAAGTTCCCCCCAGGATACTGGGTTACACAGCAGTGTATGGCACTGCATCATAAGTTGTACAAGGCTACTGAGTACAGAGATACTTATATAATTACTTTCAAGATGGACTCAGAGATACAAATATGTGAGGAGACTCTTTGCTAACTGCTGGAGGAGCATTTTTTTTAAGCTGATCAGCTAGTGGAGCACTGTTTTACGGAATAGCAGAGAAGCAGGAGATGAACGAGTACTGCCATAAACCTGGTAGTGTGTTGGAGGAGATACCAGTCTCTGACAGTCTGGAGTTGGCAGTCGCTGAAAAGATGACCGCGGCCTGTTCGCATGGCGCTGTGAGTGGCCTTAAAGTAGCGGGTCTGCATCAAATAGAGAATGCAGTTCTGCTGTAATAGACACTACTATAAAGAATAATATGCACAGATACTGATATAAAAATACAGTATAAAACCGTTTAAAAGCTTACTTAGAATCTTCCAGTTTAGCTCTGTTTAAAAGGCTACTGGAACACCCACTGCAAGTTGGAAATATCAGACACTCCCCTTCCCCCTTCCTTTGCATATGAAAAGATTCTTTACACAAACAGAAGCAAGCTGAAGTAGGTATACGTCGGTATTCTCATAAAACGTTGGGGCTTGGTTAGGAGTCCGAAAATCAGAGCAATGTTATTTAAAAATAAGCAAAACTATACATTAAAAAAAACAAAAAACTTTATGGGCTATATAAATAGATCATTTACAAAACATTTATGCAAAGAAACAAAGAAAAAACGAGTGTATAATGTCCCTTTAAAGTTTATTGAAACATCACCACAGTGAACAATCACAACGTTTCATTTATACAACCTTAATTATGTCATAAAAACAATGTTTAACACCACTCTTACAAGATGTAATACAAATGTCCTGCACCTCCACATTTATTGCACTCCCAAAGGACTTCCAGGAGATGATACTATTAAAGGGACACTCAGGCTTTATTAAATTTTCATGATTGAGATAGAGCATGTAATTTTAAACAACTTTCCAATTTACTTCTATTAAAAAAAATGTGCACAGTCTTTTATATTTACACTTTTTTTGAGTCACCAGCTCCTACTGAGCATGTGCAAAAACTCAGACTATACGTATATGCATTTGTGATTGGCTGATTGCTATCACATGGTACAGGGGGAGTGGAAATATATATAACTTTAAAATGTGTTAGAAAAGAATCTACTACTCATTTGAAATTCAGAGTAAATGCTATTGTATTGTCTTGTTATCTTGCATTTGTTGATTATGCAAATCTGCTGTGTTTATTGGTCCTTTAACCATGAGGTCTATGGAGGGCTGTTAAAGCCATCGGCCTACATACCTGAACATTACGGCCTGATCAGTCTGCCTGGAGGAAAGGAAATACCTTGTTGTGGATTCAAAGCTGCAAAAGAATACAATCTCAGATTAGGTACACCTTCCTTGTCAGTTTTTTGTTTTTTTCCAGGGGCTTTCGACCTACAGGTATATGCTGAATCGCTGGTGTCTCCAAGTAAAGGAGGAATCCTCTAAAACTACAGGGAGATGTTACTTAGTCTGCTGGCAACCCCCTGACTGGCTGCAATGCCACAGTGGACATGGGTATGATATAATATAATAGTGATCTGGGATTAACCTCTTTCTGTACTGGAGTACAGAACAGAGCATATGAAAGCTGACATTGAATGTTTTTTCAGGCAAGACCTTGGCTGTTGGGAGGATACAGCTTCCATTCAGTCTCCTTAAAAGATTTGATGTTTGCCTCTGCTAAGATCAAAGACTGCTAGGAAGTTAATGATGATCTAGAGATCTGATGTCTATAAACCTTCATCAATTAGCAGAACAGTTTCTTATGAACAGTTATGACATTTTTACAAGTTAATATAACATTTTTTATAATGCTTTCATTTTGCTGGTGTTAAAGGTGGGTACTGCTTATGTCAGAATTGTAGGAGTTAAGTACTCATAGACAGGTGAGATTATTAAAGCTTAGTTTTCTATGGGGGATATGCCACAATCATATTAGCTAAAATACTGTAGTATTTCATTGTCAGTGGCCGGGGCAAGGGAGTCTATTTTTCAAAACTGATATTTTCACAATATCAGGCACATAGCCTTTTATCATGCTGTAGTACCCTGTCACAGTTGACATAAATATAGTTCACTTTAATCTACAGCTGGGGTATATATACAAGCTTTTCTTAGATAACAAGCGTTCATTTTTTAATGCTGAAAAAATGGTAATTTCAGCATTAAAACAGCAACGCAGCCATTACAAGTCTTGTCGGTATAGCTGTACTTTTAGCCTGTAACGTAACATCACGTAAAAATTATTTTTTTTCATGGGACTTCCATAGCGCTACCATTACGAGTTTTGCGGTGAGGCTAAAAAGTTTGCGTTACACCCTATGACGACAAGTTCCATACCGCCATCTGAGAGCAGTAGTTATGAGTTTTACGCAACAAAACTGTTACATAAAACTCATAACTAAAGTGTTACAAAGTACACTAACACCCATAAACTACCTATTAAGCCCTAAACCGAGGCCCACCCGCATCGCAAACACTATATTAAAATTTATTAACCCCTAATCTGCCGCTTCCAACATCGCCGCCACTAATAAAATTTATTAACCCATATTCCGCCGCTCCCTCACATCGTCACCACTATAAAAAAGTTAATCCCTAAACCGCCACCCTCCTGCATTGCAAACACTATTTAAATATTATTAACCCCTAATCTAACGTCCACCCACATCACCCTTACTATACTAAAGTTATTAACCCCTATTTCGCCGCTCCCCGCCACCACTGCCAGTATAATAAACTATTAACCCCTAAACCGCAAGCCCCCCACAACTAAATATACTAAATTAAACTATTAACCCCTAAACCAAAAGCCCCCCACATTGCAATAAACTAATTTAAACTAGTAACTTCTAAACCTAACGCCCCCCTAACTTTATATTAAAATTACAATTTCTCTTTTTTAAATTAAATTAAAACTTACCTGTCAAATTAAAAAAACTAAGTTTAAACTAACAATTAAACTAATATAACTATTAAACTAAAATGAAACTAACTACCAATTAAAGAAAACTAAAATACACATTAAAAAAAATCACTACTATAAAAATTGTTTTGAACAGCCAATAGGATTTCAGTAGCTCTCATCCTATTGGCTGATTTGAATTTCCAAAATCAAATCTGCCAATAGGAATGCAAGAGACCACAATTTTGAAAAGGCTCCCTTGCATTGAAGGTTCAGTATACGGTGGCGACCGTATGAAGAGGATGCTCCGCGCCGGATGTCTTCAGGATAGACCCGCTCCGCACCGCCGGGATGAAGATAGAAGACGCTGCCGGGATAAAGATAGAAGATGCCATCTGGATGAAGATGGAGTCGCCTGGATGAAGATCCTTCAAGCGGGACTTCAGCAACTGTTACGTTTTTTTAAGGTTTTTTGGGTGTTGTTTTTTTTTTTAGATTAGGGGTTGGGCATTTCTTAAAAGAGCTAAATGGGTAGATTTGTTTTTTTAGATAGTTTTTTTTTATTTTGTGGGTTTGGGGGGGGTTTGTAATGTTAGTGGGTCTTTGTATTTTTGTGTAAAAAAAAAGCTGATTTCTTTAGTGCAATGCCCTACAAAAGGCCCTTTTAAGGGCTATTGCTAGTTTATTATAGATTAGGTTTCTTTTTTTTTTTTTAAATGGGTATTAGAATAGGAATAATTTTTATTGTTTTGGATAATTACCGCTAGATTTAGAGTTCTGTGGCCAAAGGGGTGCGTTAGCTACGCATGCTTTTTTTCTCCCTCACCTTTTAAATACCGCTGGTATTTAGAGTTCACAGAAGGGCTGCGTTAGGCTCCAAAAAGGGAGCGTATAGCATAATTTACCACCACTGCAACTCTCAATACCAGTGGTGCTTACGGACGCGGCAAGCTTCAAAAACATGCTTGTGCACGATTCCCCCATAGGAAACAATGGGGCCGTATGAGCTGAAAAAAAACGTAACACCTGCAAAAAAGCAGCGTTCAGCTCCTAACGCAGCCCCATTGTTTCCTATGGGGAAACACTTCCTAAGTCTGCACCTAACACCCTAACATGTACCCCGAGTCTAAACACCCCTAACCTTACACTTATTAACCCCTAATCTGCCGCCCCCGCTATCGCTGACCCCTGCATTTTATTATTAACCCCTAATCTGCCACTCTGTACACCGCCGCAACCTACAATATCCCTATGTACCCCTAATCTGCTGCCCCTAACACCGCCGACCCCTAATCTGCCACCCCCAACGTCGCCGCCACCTACCTACACTTATAAACCCCTAATCTGCAGACCGGTCCTCACCGATACTATAATAAAGTTATTAACCCCTAATCCACCTCACTCCCGCCTCAATAACCCTATAATAAATAGTATTAACCCCTAATCTGCCCTCCCTAACATCGCCGACACCTAACTTCAAGTATTAACCCCTAATCTGCCGACCGGACCTCACCGCTACTCTATTAAATGTATTAACCCCTAAAGCTAAGTCTAACCCTAACACTAACACCCCCCTAAGTTAAATATAATTTTTATCTAACAAAATAAATTAACTCTTATTACATAAATTATTCCTATTTAAAGCTAAATACTTACCTGTAAAATAAACCCTAATATAGCTTCAATATAATTATAATTATATTGTAGCTATTTTAGGATTAATATTTATTTTACAGGCAACTTTGTATTTATTTTAACCAGGTACAATAGCTATTAAATAGTTAATAACTATTTAATAGCTACCTAGTTAAAATAATTACAAAATTACCTGTAAAATAAATCCTAACCTAATTTACAATTAAACCTAACACTACACTATCAATAAATTGATTAAATAAAATACCTACAAATATCTACAATTAAACCTAACACTACACTATCAATAAATAAATTACATAAAATACCTACAAATAAATACAATTAAATAAACTAACTAAAGTACAAAAAATAAAAAAAGAACTAAGTTACAAAAAATAAAAAAATAATTTACAAACATTAGAAAAATATTACAACAATTTTAAGCTAATTACACCTACTCTAAGCCCCCTAATAAAATAACAAAGCCCCCCAAAATAAAAAAAATGCCCTACCCTATTCTAAAATACAAATAGAAAAGCTCTTTTACCTTACCAGCCCTTAAAAGGGCCTTTTGCGGGGCATGCCCCAAAGAATTCAGCTCTTTTGCCTGTAAAAAAAACCCATACAATACCCCCCCCAACATTACAACCCACCACCCACATACCCCTAATCTAACCCAACCCCCCTTAAATAAACCTAACACTAAGCCCCTGAAGATCTCCCTACCTTATCTTCACCACGCCGGGTATCACCGATCCGTCCAGAGGAGCCTCAGAAGTCTTCATCCAAGCCCAAGCGGGGGCTGAAGAGGTCCATCATCCGGCTGAAGTCTTGATCCAAGCGGGCGCTGAAGAGGTCCATCATCGGGCTGAAGTCTTGATCCAAGCGGGCGCTGAAGAGGTCCATCATCGGGCTGAAGTCTTCTATCAAGCGGCATCTTCAATCTTCATCCATCCGGAGCGGAGCGGAGCCATCTTCTTCCAGCCAACGCGGATCCATCCTCTTCTACCGACGCCTACTCGCCGAATGATGCTTCCTTTAAATGATGTCATCCAAGATGGCGTCCCTCGAATTCCGATTGTCTGATAGGATTCTATCAGCCAATCGGAATTAAGGTCGGAAAATTCTGATTGGCTGATGGAATCAGCCAATCAGATTGAAGTTCAATCCGATTGGCTGATCCAATCAGCCAATCAGATTGAGCTCGCATTCTATTGGTTGTTCCGATCAGGATCAAGACTTCAGCCCGATGATGGACCTCTTCAGCCCGATGATGGACTTCTTCAGCCCCCGCTTGGGCTTGGATGAAGACTTCGGAGGCTCCTCTGGACGGATCGGTGATACCCGGCGTGGTGAAGATAAGGTAGGGAGATCTTCAGGGGCTTAGTGTTAGGTTTATTTAAGGGGGGTTTGGGTTAGATTAGGGGTATGTGGGTGGTGGGTTGTAATGTTGGGGGGGGGTATTGTATGTTTTTTTTTACAGGCAAAAGAGCTGAATTCTTTGGGGCATGCCCCGCAAAAAGCCCTTTTAAGGGCTGGTAAGGTAAAAGAGCTTTTCTATTTGTATTTTAGAATAGGGTAGGGCATTTTTTTATTTTGGGGGGCTTTGTTATTTTATTAGGGGGCTTAGAGTAGGTGTAATTAGTTTAAAATTGTTGTAATATTTTTCTAATGTTTGTAAATTATTTTTTTATTTTTTGTAACTTAGTTCTTTTTATATTTTTTGTACTTTAGTTAGTTTATTTAATTGTATTTATTTGTAGGTATTTTATTTAATTAATTTATTGATAGTGTAGTGTTAGGTTTAATTGTAGATATTTG